>NC_071269.1:14930574-15145574 GCF_023375685.1 Ictalurus furcatus | reverse complement strand
GTTCATATCCCTTGAAACGTTGTAATATCTATACTCTTATCTGCCCAACAAGTAGTGTTGAGATGGAAATAGTTTAGCCCAGCTGTATGTCCAGTACATTTCCCCTGTATCACAAACTGTACAACCACAAAGAAATGTAAATCATTTCATTATGATTATCCTTAAAATAAAAAAAATCACAAAATCAATTGAATTATTTTTAATATACTTATAAAATAAAGTCAGTTAATTTATGGAACATCGTTTCATTTTTGAGTAGGCTGTGATGTAAGAAAATAAGGAAAAAAGTGGTTTAAATACCACATTCTGAAAGCACTGCATAAGGCACAAGTTCACATTGTTGTACATTCTCTGTATTTTCGTTGCAGGTCCATCTCAAGTGGTCCAATGCAGGTTGCTTGACCGTTTTTAATTTTCCTAATTTTTTTGAGTGTATACCTCTATGTGTTTTCATTGAAAAAAGAATAAGTTATTTTTCCTGTGATAAAAGCAGTAAGTTACTACAGCTCAGAAGCCACTTACTGCTTTTATCACAGGAGAAACAACACCACAGCTCTCTTTATGACACTGTTCATTTGTGAAACACCCAACTGAACACTGTACTTCCACATTTGGATAAAATCTATTTACACATACCAACAGTACACTTGTACCAACATGACAGATCAGGCTGGCTCTTCAAATCTGGCCCTCAAGGTCCACTGTCCTGCAGAGTTTTTTTAAAAAGAGTTTTAAAAAATGCACTTTCTCACCCCATAAAAAATAAATAAATAACGAGAAGTCTCAAACCTGAAATGTTCTACATGCACACTATACTTACCTAGGTACCCCCTAAAAACATAAAGACAGAGACGTAAACCTTTCCCATTATAAAAGTGGAGCTGTGAGTACATTTTACATTCATTACATTTGGTCTTAAAGTCTAAGTCTAAGGATCCAGAGATCAGTTTTTGTTCAAAGGAGCTAGGATCATTCTGAGCAGAGATATTGAGGTTTCCATAAACAGCTGTATAACCAAAATTTGTTGTGTGCCATGTTATCCTAGTTGAACCAAGTGAAAAAAAAAGAAAACAAAAACTGTTGGTTTTGCAATGCCGAAACATAGAGGTAATCACTCAAAAAAAATAGGAACATTAAAAAGGGTCGAGCAACCAACTTTGGACCACTTTTATTATTGGACCACTTGATATGGAATGACCCTACAGATTAGTAACACAAAATAGTGCGATTGTAAAAAGGTCAGAATAAACGCTGCAATATCTAATATAGCCGGCTCTTTTCATTCCCTTTAAAAACCAATAATGTGCAAGACAGCACAATGACATTTGAATAATGAGATGTCAGTTATACACGAAGTGACAGACCTTAAAATGATAATTGTACTACTTATGGGGAGGATTAGTATTAGATAGAGTTACAGATTATTGGCCGATAAAGGCAATTATAAACATCCGATGATCAGTGCCGATTATATCCTGTCAATCAAAAGAGTGCGGGAAAACACATTGATTTCATGCAGTGCGTAAAGAAGATGTCTCTTATGTGGAATGACGACAAAACTGCAGTTTGTAAGCTCTGTAAGCTCTGCACTGTTAAAATTTCAGAGTCGAGTCAATTTTATTTTATTTTTTGCCACACTGCTCGCGCTGAATTAAAGGGCCAGTACACCGTTGAAAGATTTAAATGAAGATGAGTTTACAAAAAATTATATATTGCACAGAAAAATATATTTGTAGAGTAGTATATTTCATATCCAGTTAATGGTAATATATAAAAAGGTTTATATTATATATTACCAGTTTGATGTTCAGTGATGAAGTAGAAATGCTTTTGTTTGTGGTGAGTGAATGTGAGACTAACAGGAGGTTTTTTAGAATTCAGCCAATGTTAATATAAATTAATAACATTCAATAAGTTAAGAAATCTTACTTTAATCTTCAGAATTGAGTTCATGTGTTAATGTTAATTAGAGCAATGTGTTTTGTGTTTATGAGACCAGTTACTGTGAAACGACTTGTTGAAATGGAGAGAATAAAGTTTTTATTTGCATTTCTTTCAGAATTGTGGAATTAATTATTATTCATTTAAAAGAAGGCATAAAAGGCAGAACTATCGGTATCGGTTATCGGTATCAGCCGATATCACTGAATAATCGGTTAGCTGTATTGGTTGAGAAATTTAGTATTGGTGCATCTCTAGTATTAGAGTATTAATGTATAGTGGTATTATGGACTTCTTTTTATTTCTGTGCTAAAATACATCCTACAGCCACGGTGCTACATGTTGAATTTGTTAATGTAAAGCCCTGGGTGTACACAGGGTTCTGACAGTTATTCCGCTTTTTTCTACTTGCGTTGAAAATAGCTGTACAGGTGTGTGTGTGTGTGTGTGTGTGTGTGTGTGTTAGCAGCATTAGCAGAAAGATAGGTGTGATGGGATATCGAACAACCAGCCTGAAGTACAAATGTACTTGGCAAGCAAAAGTACGGCTGAAAACAATGTCATTTTTCATTTGTTTCTAAAAGTAATAAATTCAGTGAAGCAAAACCAATAACAATATCTAGTCCAATGCATCAATTTTGAAAAGTGTCTCTGTATATACTGTGTTTGGCATTATTGCTTATTACTCAGCCATACTCAGCCAAGCTGTTATAGAAGAATGTTACAGAAGACATTTTTTTTTTTATTCCTGCCATCTCTTCATTCACCTTGAACTGTGTTTTAGCCCTTTATTTATCTTAAGATTTTCTTTTCTCGTAAGATGTCCTGCTAACCATCTCACCTTGCAGAGGGAGAGACAGAACCAAGAGAATCGAAGAGATGAAAACTAAAGACCTGAGAATTATGCTGCTTTTCCACTGCATGGTACGGCTCGATTCGACTCGATTCTGCTTGCATTTTGGGGGTTTCCACTGTGGATAGTACCTGGTACCTAGTACTTTTTTTAGTACCACCTCGGTCGAGGTTCCAAGCGAGCCGAGCCGATACTAAATGTGAGCCATGCACTGAGGGAGTAGGGAATTCTCCTTAACGAGTGGTTCCTGATTAAATGTGTCATTTAATACATGCTTTGTGTAGGTAATATTCTTTTAATTGAAAATTATGTATAATTTATCTCATTACAGATAAAATTACAACAAAAATTTAAAATTTTGTCTTATATTTTTTACATCTCGCTTGTTACCGATTTCTAAGGAGGCATTTATCGAAGTCACTCCTGTCACAGCTGAATCTAACTTAGTCATATAGAGCACTATGCAGGGTCTAGAACGCAGATATTTTACATCCTTAATATGATCCATGTTCAGTGAACTGGAAAGGTGTTTGGAATACAGTCTGAACGTGTATTTCTACAGGGCTTCGAAAATACAATGTTATTCCTGTGTGAAGGCGAGTGGAAGATGGCACTCATGTTGAGGCGGCACTAAATTGCAGTAGAAAAGTAAAGCAAGTTGAGTCAAGCCATACTGTGCGGTGGAAAAGTGGCTTTATTGTGCTGGGAGAAGATGCATTGCCCTGGAGAGGAAGAGATGATGATTGGAGAGGTTCATCAAACAAGACAAGGAAAGGGACCTTTGAAGGAGGGCTGGGTGATATGACGAAAATATCATATCAAGATACTTGAGGGCATTTCTACGATACACAATGAATATCACGATACATAATTTAGCTAACAAACTGTCTGCAAAACAGTATAATAAACAAAACAAAAAAAACCCGTTAAACTGAGTTTGACCATACTTTTCTTGAATGCCTACAAAGACAAAGAAGATTAAGTTTAAAAAAAATACATCAATTTCAGTGGATCCATTCAGTACCATTTAATTTGTAATTATTAAAAACATTTTTATTAAAAATACTGTACTTCACCATACCAACGATATCTCAGAAAAGTGTATCCCATAATCATTTATCACAATAACGATATTATATCGATATATCACCCAGCCCTACTTGGAAGAGGAGGATGTGTATAGTGGCTGATCAGATTACTATGTAGCATTCATCACATGTAGTCATTTGTCCAAAGGAATAAAAGGGGAGGATGTGGAATGTCGGAGCTGGTTTGTATTTATGGGGCTCTGAAGGCTGTAAGAGCAATTACAGCAAAATGATAGGAAAAGGTCAAAGATTAAAAGAGGGGGAATGTAGCAAATAGAAGAAGCTTAGGTTTTATTGAACACCTTTGTTACACAGCTTGAGAGCCTCTCGACTATCACACACAAATGACCAGAATGTATTGTCTCAAATATGGATTTTTTTTTTTTTTTTAGATCTCATCAATTATGTATTTAGCTTGCTGAATGCCCTCTCTGTACAGTATATTTTATAATATAATTCTTATGCACTTTTCTGAAGGACTGGGTGAGTGCATGAGTGTGTGTGTGTGTGTGTGTGTGTGTGTGTGTGTGTGTGTGTGTGTGTGTGTACGTACTTATGTATGTGTGCAGCACTAAGAGATGAGTAAAGGTCAATGTGAAATTACTTGACACTTCAGGATTTCATTTTAATCCATTGTTTGGAGTGCGACTGCAGCCATAATTGGAATAAAGCAAGGGAGAGAAAAAATGTGTCTTTTGGAATTTGCTATGGTGTATTATATTATCTATTATTTATATTATATATAAACAAATAAATAAATAAAAATGAAATAAAGATATTGAAAGACGAAAGGGAAAAAAAGCAACCCAGTGAAAGTGGTGGGGCTTGAGAGGGAATAAATAAATGAATTGAGACTGTTTGAAAGAAAAACAGAGGGAAGGAGAAGGAGTAAACTGAAGAGAGAGCTTTGAATGTTGTTGTTGTTGTACAGTGTAGTTATTTTTATGATGTTGGGTCATTTAGCGAGAACTTTACACATTGCCATTCAACTGCCTGTTAATATTTATGGCTCCAAAAGATTTTTTCCTATTAAAGAAAATACTGCAAAGTCACCTCTGTCATATGACCCGTTTACCCGTCTTTACTCTGCTGCACAGATCAATGCTGGCCAGTGGCCCTGGATGTCGATACCCCATGCCAAAACACATCATCTGCTCTGTGGGGTTTACAGACTTTTTCTGTGAAATAGTGTTGTGTTTATGGGAATGTGCTTTAATTTGTTAGTTTAGAGCTTGGATTCCTTGATCAAGCAAATAGCTTGTCCTGGTGTTGTTGTTTTTTACATTAAGTCATCCATCCACCACAGTTCTGTTTACGGCTGTGACGTATTCACCTCCTGCACTTTGTGGTAGAGTATTAAAAGGACATGAATTTGAAAGCTCTCACATGGCTCCTTAATGCCACGTTTCTCGTGCTAGCTGGAAATCGACCTTCCTTTATTCTTCATTTAAGTCCGCTTCTGCTTTCCTATAGATCCAACCATCAACATATATCGATGTTATGTCACCCTCCCCATCCAGAGCACTTAGCGCACATCTCAATAGCCATCTGACACATACCCTCAGCACCCATAATGTCAGGAAATATTGATCAGAATAGGTGAAGGACAGACCAAAATTATACAGCGCTCTCTCTGTCAGAATGCAGGGCTAACGCTGGGGTGACCAATAGCATCACGTGGCTGCTTCCCCTTCAAATCTCTGTACAAATGTCACCTAAATCAGAAATCAGTTACATGCACTCTGATTGAGTGTGTATGAGTATAAGTTATGAAGGGTGGCATCTGGTTGGATTCTTCATGTCATTATTGTTGATAAAGAAACATCTCTTTATCTGATGAACCTGATGATTGATTTTCACGTTTGTCACCACTTTATTTCTTTTCTGGCTCTGATTAATTCTAGGACTTGTTCTGAGAATCCGCTGCAAGGATTAGTGTGACAGTGATGAGAGTGATAATTACGAGTGCATGAGAACTACTGATGATGTGCGTATGTATGTTTGTGTATGTAAGTGACAGACAGAGACCAGAAGAGGGAAGAAGAGATAATATGGAAATCAGCACAATATATCTGATTGCAGCTTAACACACAAGGAGACATAAATCAGCAGCTCAGCTTAGCTTCAGTATGAGATATAAACAGTCTATGAGAGTATTTTAGTGTTTTGTGCAGGTACGTGTTTGTACATGACAGCAGCGGATTGTGACCATAGATTTTGGTGGTTTAGGGTGACGTTAATGACATTGCCTTGGGCAAATTGAAGTCAAGACATAACACCATAACACTTATGCTACAGGCTACAATCTAGTGAATTTTTACAATAACACTGGAGCTAGTTGAGAGTCGACACTATACAGGCATCCAGTATCCAGTCTACCAGCGCTTTGTTTAATCAATAACCAGGATTGACAGGTTTCAGCACAGTTTTCAGCCCAAATACATTTCAAAGACCACAAAAAGTCCTGAAACTAGTCCACACGTTTTCCAAATTGGAAAAAGGAGGCATTGTCTTTTTATTCTCTCAGCCTCTCACATCATGTGAAATATTTGTTTCCCATGCACTTCTGATATGTGGACATGACTCCATAATCTCCCTTTCCCTTTCTTTGCAATATATCTTACAATAGAAATGGTCCTGCGCATCATAGACTATGTTTACGTGTACATCAATATTTGGATATTATTGGGAATTGGCAATATTCGAATTATTATAGAGTCATGTAAATGCTGCAATCCGATTGCCCGATTCAGATTAAGACAATATTCTGATTCCCACCCCTGGAATATGCCTGTTTTAATCAGCAATTTGTTGCATGTAAACACCTTATTCAGAAAATCCACTGAAATTAGATATATGTGCATACTCAGTCCACAAGGAATTGTGGGTACTAACATGATGCTTAGCAGTTGGTTAGGTGTTTAGGAATAGCAACTCAGGCATGAGATGTGCATCTAAACTTAGTCACTGACCCACTGCAATTACACTTTCCTTTTTTGTGAACATTTGTTAGAATTCATTGTGAAAAATTTGTTTAGAAAATTTGTTACAATTATTTGTTATAAAACCAGATCTTGGTGGGAATATTTTTTAACTAACCCAATCATACCTTGTCATAACTGTCCCTTCCTTCTCCACTGGAAAGCGAATAAAGAAAAATAGCTAATATAATTGGTTGGGTTCTGTCCCATCTGCCTGTATGGATGAACAGCCACTGGTTACCAAACCTTATACAACAGCACTTGAATTGAATTCTTGATACTGGTTAGTTAGAAGATGATTAATTTTCCATAACAGCAGCTGTGAGAATAGTGCCGGCAGTAATTGAAATCACAGGTTTGTATTAATGCGCTTGTTCTAAATTCGAATACATTATCATTTCTATAGCAACAGCTCATTCACAGGAACTTGTGATAAATGCGACAGCCCCAGTATGTACTTATTTATTTTAATGTAATAGATGTATTATCTCTGTTATTTTCCCCTATATTTCTCACCACTTCCTAATTGTCTGGAGGTGCATGTGTGAGAGGGCCGTTCTGGGAGACAAGACGAGATTAGAGAGCAGAGCTGAGGCCCTAATTCAGAGTGATAGATCCCACAATGAATGGATGGTATCGGGAGGTGGTACAGTGTGTGTGAGTGCAGGGTCTCTGCAAGATGCATTGGATTTTAGATGTAACAGGCTCGGTAGGGGGATGCTGGAAACAAGGTAAAACTTCTCAGGATTCACACACCCTCAAGTACTGCTGCGTTTCTGATCTTAAATTCCCAGAACATTGCAGAATCTCCTATTGTGTTACTGAGTGGAAATCCTGCATCACCTTATTTTGATTGAGTGCTCTGGCTGTGATATCCTCTGCTATAAAGTAGAGCCTACTGGAGTACTCATAATATTGCCCTTGGGAGAGACTGTGGCTGTTACACTTGCTTCCTATATCAGAGTTTGGCTTTCCTAGCATTCAGTCATGCATTCACCAGCTTTAACAACACAAGGACTTATATGGTTCATAATCATAGTAAAATGTGAAGCAACATTTTTTCTAAGCTATTCAATACTGTAGCATTCTGTTATCTTGGGATCTTGGGAAACAAAAGTACTCCTAATAAAAGAAGGGGTTTTAGATTTACAAGCTAGATACTTTTAGTACACCATGAATTTCATATGATGTAGAAGATATAATAATAAAATATATGGGAGGAAGGGAAAGCATTACTCTCTCCTATGAGTCAAAGAGACAGTCCATCATGGCTATCTGTGACCTGATGTACATGGAAGAGGGCAGTTTGCACTATCCTCCATGTGTGTTCAGCTGCCCTGTGACATGGCATGGGCAACATTTAGAAAAGATGCGCTGACTGACATGTGTCGCAGAAGAAGTATGGCAAGACTCATTGACTGATGGTTTAGCTCCAGTGTATTAGAGTGGATTGATTTTGTGGTTGATCTGTATGTTATAAGAAAGTACAGGTTTAGAGAATTAATTTATGTACAGGAATATTTCTCATTTTTGATATTTTGTCTCAGTTGCATGTGCACATAAATATTGTTTTTTTGTTTGTTTTTGTTTTTTTAAATAAAATCCCTAGATTTTAACATGGCCATGCAATCACACAGTGTATTGTCTGGTTAACCTAGTCCCCAGCCTTAAACCTAACCATTTGTCTGGTTGCATTTCTAATACTGATAGATCAGACAGTCATATGATGTATGATATGATGAATGTATGATAAATGAAGCAACTGTTAATATTCAATGCAATAATATTCACTTCTCTCAGTTCTATATATGTAAAAGCAACTTGCTTTCTGCTCTGTGAGACTCTGTGACAGTTTTTTGAGGGAAGCATGTTTTGATCTTCACTTCATTAATAACCATTTGACATTTGTAACCATATCGCAGTCGTATTATTTCATAAAGGGGTCAAGGCATCTTTTAAAGTTAACATTTCCCTTGAAACATAAGGGACATTACACACTCATACTCATACTCATCAGAAATCTCACTGATCAGCTTTCCTGTACAAAATAATACTCATTAGCATAATTTTTCCTAAAAATAAAAATAATGCCACATCCAGATTAAATTGAGACTTTGCAAATATATAAAATTCTTTTATTTTTTTCCCAAAAAATGTGCAAAACATTAATATGTTATTTACATGCGAATACAATGTTGTTCATGTTCAAGTTCAAGTGGCTTTATTGTCATTTCAACCACATACAGTCGGTACAGTACACAGTGAAACGAAACATTACTCCAGGACCATGGTGCTGCATAAAACAATACACTAATCACATGAGACGACACATAACCAAATAAGATCTACACATTCTACACAAAGTGCACGTGCAAACGTGTGCTAACAATATAGGACAGTACAATACTACTAAAACAGGACAATAGGCACAGTACGTAACGATTAAGGTGTTTAAATGAGTTTAGAAGATTCCTTTCATGTTCAGGTTTTAACATAGATCGATTAACAACACACTTTATTACGTCATTACGTTTTGGATGCAGCTGTGCTTTCTTGTTTGCTCCTACACGAGGTTAATAGTGTGATTAATGTGTGTACATGTCTATAATGTACTTCCATAATACAACTAAAATAGAAATACTCCACACGTCTTAATTCAATTTGTGTTTACTTCGAGT
Source organism: Ictalurus furcatus (assembly GCF_023375685.1). Taxonomy (NCBI): domain Eukaryota; kingdom Metazoa; phylum Chordata; class Actinopteri; order Siluriformes; family Ictaluridae; genus Ictalurus; species Ictalurus furcatus. Next base: position 15,136,033 of record NC_071269.1, on the reverse strand, counting down.
ATAACTTTAGTAGGATTAAGGTAATAAAAAATTGCTGTTTACATGGTAGTTTCTTAATCAGAGTATTGTCTTAGTCGGGTTGATATTGGATTATTGTTGTCCATGTAAACATACTGAGTGTAGCGCCGACCAGTACACAGTTTTATTGTGGAAGTGTCTGATATAATAGTTCGTGCAAAAGATAGGTGCCAAAGAGTAACAATATAAAAAATATTTTAAAATGGTATAAATGTGAACATAACATGACTTAGTCTTTAGCGGGTTAGCTTATACCAAATATGGACATAGCAGTTATTGTGGTAGCAGCTAGGTAAAGTGTAAAATAGTGACAAGAAATTAAATACTATATTTTTATAAATACAGTAGCAGCAAAAATGTCAACGCAGGAATGTGCGTATATTGCAATGGGAGTGGGGTGATGTTCATTTCAGAATGCGTGTGTGTGTGTGTCAGTCCAGTCTCTGAGTACTGAGGAGTCTGTTGGCTTGGTGGAAGAAGCTGTTACACAGTCTGGCCGTGAGGGCCCGAATGCTTCTATACCTTTTTCCAGATGAAGAATGTGTGTGTGATTTGTGCGTGGGGTCATCCACAATTCTGGTGGCTTTGTGGATGCAGCGTGTGGCGTAAATGTCTATAATGGAGGGAAGAGAGATCCCAGTGATCTTCTCATCTGTCTTCACTATCCGCTGCAGGGTCTTGTGATCCGATGAGGTGCAATTTCCGAACCAGACAGTGATGCAGCTGCTCAGGATGCTCTCAATAGTTCCTCTGTAGAATGTTGTGAGGATGGGAGGTAGGACATGAGCTTTCTTCAGCCTTCGCAGAAAGTAGAGACGCTGCTGGGATTTCTTGGTTATGGAGCTGGTGTTGAGTTTTTGTGAAGTGGTACACAAAAATATTTATTAAAACCTACAAGCAAATTTGGAGCCTATCTCAGGAACACTGGACGTAAAGCTGGAATACATACCCAGCTCCAGGAACACACACATTCACATGCTCATTCAAACCTAAGGGGAAGTTTAGCATAGCCAGAATCTACCACCATGTTTTTGTTTGGTGGAAGAAAACTGAACAACCTGGAGGAAACCCAAACAGACATGGGGGGAACATGCACAGAAACTCCACACAGACAGTAACAGCTCAGAATCAACCTGGAGACCCTGGAACTGTGAGGCAGCAACACTAATCCCTACATTAGAAATGCACGGCCTTAAAATGATAATACTGGTATAAGGACATCGATTATTGACATATAAACCACTACTGTTGGTGCATTCACTTTGCATGTTACTACACTAACAGATTCCAGACCACTGAGGTCTGTGTTAGATATTACACCGAACACCCTTCCTGCAGTCACAGTTATTCCATAACTGAAGTGTTGCTTCAGCTCACAGGAGTGTTTTGTGGGTGACAGAAGTGTTTTATTAGTGTGTGTTGGTCTCTGGTCTACAGTCACTTCGTCCTACCGTATCTGAGAGTCGTTCAACCATGTATTCATCAGCTTTAATGGAAAAAACTCCCACATGACCACTGAGACTACACGATTCAGTAAGCTACAGGACAGTGTCTGATATTAACCCTGTCCATGAGCTTAAACCTACATATACATACAGCACATTTAGTTAAATATCTAATATTGATAGAGCTTGTAATTGCTTGTTTCTAAAATGCATGACAGAATGTGTGATACTTGGAACAGTTAATGCTGTTGTAAAAAATCACATTAACTTGTGTCAGGTGTATATACTGTACATTCAGAGGTGTAGCACAATGCCACTATCTTTATTTGTAGTCAGATTTAAACCTAATGTGAATTAAATGAATGAAATAAAATAAATAAATAAAAAAAACAGGTAGAAATTGCAGCATTTTCAGCATGGTCTGTGAATTTTCCTTTGTGCAACTACTACTATAAAATTTTTCATTTTTATTATTTTTGTTTGCACCTGCCATGATATTATATAACAAATTTAGAAGGTAGCCAAACTAGTAGCCTAATTTAAAGTCTAAATACACACCTCCAGTTTCAACCAGATGCCCTGCAAACCTTCCTGTCATGCTGGCAAAAAATGAATAGTATGCCTCCTATTCATATCTGTTTATAACACGTTATATTTGTTAATTATTAACAGTGTATTCATATTCGGTTCACATTTCTAATATACATAAAGGGCATGCTTTTATTGCTGTACCATGGTTCTATGACAGTAAAAAAAAAATCCAACACTGGATGTAGTCTGCTTTCTGCTGAGAGACCGATAGAAGTGTTTTATTAGCGCATGTCGTATGGCTTGTCTCTGTGCTCTCACCGCATGTACGTCTCCAAGCATTTCTCTTTTGCTCATTTATTGCCTGCTGATTTGCGATTATACCTCTATCCACAGCACAGAGCACACAGCTGAGTCAGCAATAACTTCTGTTGCTGCATTAGTACATGTGTGTTCAAGTGTGAAAGAGTGAGGGAGAGATAGAGGAAAGTATGTGGTAATGCAGTATCTTGCTGTGTTCTTGTAGTTCTAGTATTTCTACTGTTCTTTTTGGGCTTTTCACTTTGTCATGTTGCATTGAGACAAGTAGTTTAACATAGTCTCATGTAATGTTGTTTTAATATGCAAAAGTTAATTCTGCCCCATAAATCTGATCAGACAAGCGGTGTTCCAAGAGTGCTGACATTTAGTATAAAAGTAATTCTGTTGACGGTGAAAAAAAAAGATTTTGTCAAATTATGTCTAAAATGTCAGTTACTCGATGGAAATTTCTTCTTCATAGAATTTTTGTAGGGGGTATGGTGGCTTAGTGGTTAGCACATTTGCCTCACACCTCTGGGGTTGGGGATTCGATTCTCGCCTCCGCCCTCTGCTGTTCTCCCCATGCTTTGGAGATTTCCCCCAGGTACTCCGGTTTCCTCCCTCAGTCCAAAGACATGTGTTGTACGCTGATGAGCATCTCTAAATTGTCTGTAGGATGTGAATGTGAGTGTAAGTGGTGTTTTTTTTTTCATCCTCTCTGTTCTACCTGGCCACTTCTTGTCCATTTTTCAGTGCATCTACATTGCTTTCTGGTTCACATTGCTTTTATTTACAGAAGCCTGATTGAAACGAGGCGAATGATGACCAGTAGCTTTGCGAGACTGGTGGCTTCATAATGTATAACATAATTTCTAGGAACTGCAGGATTTGCCAGTCACTTGGCTAAAAAAAAAAAAAAAAAAAAAAAAAAAACAGGCAAAAAAATGCAAACAGGTCAAATCAGTCAGTCCAGGCCATCAGGATTACAGTCTGGGTGTAGCATTAATTAGGTGTATTAATAATTATGGCAGTGGAAGGACTGCCTGGTTGCATTATTCAGGATAGCTGACACTGATATATTCCACATTATAGTTCTCAGTGTTAGCCATTGAAAAAAATAAAATACTTAGTAATACTCCATTTTTATCAGCAGAGTAGAATAAATACTGAGTATAGAATTTTATCATCGGAAGGAGAAATATCTCCATTGAAAAACATGAAAACACTGAGTGCACTGAGTGACTCATATTCAATCTGTCATCTAACATTTATTGTTTATCAGCAGGGGAAAAATGGCATTCAGGAAAGTGTAGCAAAACTAATAATGGTCTCTCTCTCTCTCTCTCTCTCTCTCTCTCTCTCTCTCTCTCTCTCTTGCAGATGGAAAGGTGTACGCGCTGGGAGGTATGGGTTCTGACACTAGTCCTCAGGCACTGCTGAGAGTCTATGAGCCAGTTAAGGATCAGTGGCTGTCCCTGGCCTCCATGCCTACTCCACGCTATGGAGCCTTCTCCTTCCTGCATGGCAACAAGCTCTATGTTCTCGGTAAGCCCACCTACCTATCCATCTTCTACCTCTATGGAGACAGATTTGTCTTACAATTATTGATTGTAATGTGTGTGTGTGTCATGATCTATCAGTAAAAGACATATCACAAATGTGTTTCACTGTAAAGAAACAAATGTCACTGAAGTAGTGTCTTGTCATTTGTTATTTATATTCATGTGCAACGATTTGCTGAAATAGAAATGCATTTATGAACAGGGATGAGCAGTATTGCAGATACATCTATTTGATTCTTTTGAAATATAAAATATTATTTTGGTTTGTGTTTGACTGTCATAAAAATGGAATATATAATTTGTATCAAGGTTCTTATAAAATGTAGCAAGTTCTGTTTGTGAAGAGTTCATAAACATCCCAGCAGCTTTGAAACGACTTACTTACAGTGGTGCTTGGAAAGGGTGCTTGAAACCTTTTAGAATTATCAATATTTCTGCATAAATATGACCTAAAACATCATCAGATTTTTACAGTCCTAAAAGTAGACAAAGAGAACTCAGTTAAACAAATGAGACAATGATATTATACTTGGTCATTTATTTATTAAGGAAAATGATCCAATATAACATATCTGGGAGTAGCAAAAGTATGTGAACCTCCAAGATTAGCAGTTAATTTGAAGGTGAAATTAGAGTCAGGTGTGAGTGTGTGCCCTGTTTTATTTAAAGTACAGGGATCATTCAAAGTCTGATCTTCACAACACGTTTGTGGAAGTGTATCATCGTATGAACCAAGGAGATTTCTGAGGATCTCTAAAGAGTTTGGATCAATCCAAAGTCAGACAGATTGTGTATAAATGGAGGAAATTCAAGACCATTGTTCAAGACCATTGTTAACCCCCGCCAGTCCCGCCAGTTGCTGTCCTTCTGCAGTTTGCTAAAGATCACGTGGACAAGCCAGAAAGGCTATTGGAAAAATGTTTTGTTGATGCATCAATTAGCCAAAGTGAGAGAAGCCTTTAATTGTTGCGAAGTTACCATGGGTTCCTTTCAGAATAGAAGTAATATATAATATAGTACCAAAATAGAACTTTGGTTTAAATGATAAATATAATAAATAAGATGGATTCCAGCTTAAGAACCTTATCCCATATTTGAAACATGGTGGTTGTAGTATCATGGTTTGGGCCTGTTTTGCTGCATCTGGGGCAGGACGGCTTGCCATCATTGATGGAACAATGAATTCTGAATTATTTCAGTGAATTCTAAAGGAAAATGTCAGGACATCTGTCCGTGAACTGAATCTCAAGAAAAATTGGGTCATGCAGCAAAACAACAACCCTAAGCACAAAGTCGCACTTCCAAAGAATGGCTAAAGTAGAATAAAGTTAATGTTTTGAAATGTTCAAAGTAAAAGTCCTGACTTTAATCCAAGAGAAATGTTGTGGAAGGACCTGAAGTAAGCAGTTCATGTGAGGAAACCCACCAAAATCCCAGAGTGAAGCAGTTCTGTACTGAGGAACAGGCTAAAATTACTCCAAGTCAATGTGCAGGACTGATCAACACTTACCAGAAACATTTAGTTGCAGTTATTGCTGAACAAGGGATCACACCAGATACTGAAAGCAAAGGTTCACATAATTTTGTCGCTCACAGATATGTAATACTGGATCATTTTCCTCAATAAGTAAATGACCAAGTATAATATTTTTGTCTCATTTGTTTTATTTGGTTCTCTTTGTCTTGTTTTAGGACTGCTGTGAAAATCTGATGTCATTTTAGTTAATATTATGCAGATATATAAACAAAATTCTAAAGGGTTCACAAACTTTCAAGTACCACTGTATCAGGGAGGAAATGGAGATGTACATGGGTTTACTGACTCATTTCTGTCCAGCATGAGGCAAAAAACATAACTTGTGTTACTGGATATTTGATAACTGTGTAAAAGACTTCACACGACCAGTAATGTCTTTTATTACACATTATACTTATCAGTATAAGATAAGATAACATAAGATAAGATGTATGTTTTATTGATCCCCCATATGGGAAATTAAAGTTGACGCAGCAGCACAAGTAGGAGCAGTAACATCAAAGAAAGCAAAAGAATTTCCACAAATACCTATACAATAGAAAAAACAGAAATAATAGAAATGATAGAAATAATAGAAACAATAAAATAGATCTGTATGTATGTACATATGCTAGAGTTCTATTTGTACATGTAAATGTGCAATATCCTAGGTATTTATATACATGTGCAATACCTGTGGAATGACAATAATCTTGTTTAATGATGTTATGTTGTAGTCAGCACACAGGAGAAATTCTCAGGTTACAATTTGTTGTATAGTGAAACTGTAGAAACCAAAGAGCGTATAGAACTAAATGGCCCTTTATGATTTAGTGCAGACTACAATTGGGGTTTTTGCAGGATGCCTAGCAATAGGTTTTTGCCATCCACTAGATTTCTATCATTAAGTTTACCTTCATGAACTGTAACACGTGTCCCCCTTACTCGTCAGTTTCAAATTGTTTAAACATATTAAACAAAAATACAACATATTGTATTTTATCGTCATACATTTTTGGTTGCAGTGTTTTTGATACAGCTCCTCACAGGTTCGATCCTGAGCTCAGGTTAGCATCTGTGTGAAGTTTTGCACGTTCTCTTTGTGTCTCCATTCATACCACCTCACAAAACCAGTAGATGCATTGACCGTGCTAAATTGCACATAGGTGTGAATGTGTGTGTGCATAGTGCATAGTGTGTGTGCATAGTGCATAGTAATGTGATGGATTGGTGTCCCATCTAGTTTATATTACTGCCTCATGCCCATGGCTCTGGATCCACAGCAATGTGGTTAATGGAGGTGAATGAATGAATATTTTGATGCAAAATATTTCAAACATACATGTATTATGCATCAAAAGACATTTTTGCTTTACCTACTTTGCAAATACTTCTTTGTTTTCTCTTAAACATCTGCGTATCAAGATTTTACTTTCACAGTTCCATCACATGATCCATGCATGTTCCCTCCCCTGAGAACTGCCAATAAGATAATGACATCATAAAACACCACCACCCTCAAGCAACTGCATTCATCTCTCAGCCACCCAGATCATTAAGGAGAGACATAACTGACCAGCCATCAACCAAACAAACTGCAAAACAAGCTTGTCACTGATTGTGTCTACCCACACAATCTCTGAAGAATCCGCCGTTTGATCACATTCCTTACAAATTGTGCGTGTTTACATATACATATGTATGTAATACATACTTTCAAATGGAGTAGAATAGTCCGTAATTACAATGCGTCTGATTTCTGTGTTACATAGTGTCACAATATTCAGGCAGTATGGCAGACAGGGTAATAACACCTGGTAATTGTTCATGCTGTACCAAGGCTGATTATCAGTACAACTCCTTGGAGACAGGATCTGAAATGTGCTCTTCAACTGAGGGGCAGCGCTTTGCACTTCCCATAACTAGCACGAGAGGTGATTATGATATCTTCATGTTCCTGGAAAAACAGTCCTTTTAACCGATCATCTCTGTTTGCAGGTTGAGGGTCGATCTGCCATATCTTTTGGGTTGAGACAAAAATATTATACTTAGTCATTTATTTATTGAGGAAAATGATCCAATATTATATATCTGGTAGTGGCAAAAGTATATGAACCTCTAAGATTGGCAGTTAATTTGAAGGTGAAATTAAAGTCAAGTGTTTTCAATCAATTGTTTGATAGTCAGGTATGTGTGAGTGCCCTGTTTTATTTAAAGAACTGGGATCTATCAAAGTCTGATCTTCATGGTATGAGCAAAGGGGATTTCTGAGGACCTCAGAAAAAGAGTTGTTGATGCTCATCAGGCTAGAAAAGGTTAAAAAAAAAAATCTCCACCAATTTTCAACCTCCACCAGTTTGGACTCCACAAACTGGTGGAGTTTGAAAATTGATGGAGATTTTTTTTTTTTACCATCAGACAGATTGTGCACAAATGGAGGAAATTCAAGACTATTGTTACCCTCCCCTGGAGTGGTCGACCAACAGAGATCACTCCAAGAGCAAGACGTGTAATAGTCCACAAAGTCCTGACCTTAATCCAATAGAAATGTTGTGGAAAGACCTCAAGCAAGCAGTTAATACCTATCCAACCTGATCTGTTGAGTCATTTGCAATTATATCCCTGCAGTGTCGAATTCTGCTCTGACCATAGTTCTGACTGCAAGGCATTGTACAGTATTAATGTGCTCACTCTAATATGTTATTGTTTCTATGGTAACAACTTACACAGGGTTTAAAAACAGATTTGTAACAGTCAGCTGTTAGTTTCGGTTTTGTGACACAGGAAGGTCTTCAGAACAGAGGACTGCAATGTCTTAGTAACATGACAGTGTGTGTTATATTTGTTTTATTAACTTCAAGAGAAAGAGAAAAAAAGAGAGGCTTGTGAGGGCATGACTGTCATAAGTGAACTAACTTGCTACATGGACATTTACACATGTAAATGTAACATATAGTTCTTTAATGAATAAAAATATTGTTAGTATTAGTTAACTGTTGTGGTATAAGAAGAATAAAACACTTTAGGACATTGTGCTATTGGAAAGTCTTCTGGATGGCAACACACCACCCCATCACTGATGATTCTGCTATAATAGCACGTCCCGTCACATTTGTACATTTATTCATATATATATATATTTTTTATATTTTATCCAAAGCGACTTACAAATGAGGAAATACAAGCAAAGTGATATATCAAGCAGAGAACAATACAAGTACTGTAGAGCCAATACACAATATTTTTAATTGGGTGCTAGAGGAGCAAAGTGAACTGTGTAGAGGTGTAAGAGCGAGTGTAAGTGCAGATTTTTTTTTTGAATAAGGGGGGCAAGGGGACAAGTTAGGGGTTAGTTAAGTGTTCACGGAAGAGGTGGGTCTTTAGCCGTTTTTTGAAGAGGGTGACGGATTCTGCTGTCTGGATTGAGGTTGGAAGTTTATTACACCACTAAGGTACAGTCATTTGAAGGTTCTGGAAAGGGACTTCATGCCTTGCTGAATAGGCACTACCAGGCATCGGTCATTAACTGATCGCAGGTTGCGGGAGGGAACATAAACCTCAAGGAGAGTGTTGAGGTATGAGGGTGCTGTTCCAAACAAGGTCTGTATGTGAGCACCAAGGCCTTGAATTTGATACAGGAGGCTACAGGAAGCCAGTTGACAGAGACGAAGAGGGTTGTGACAATAGTTTTTTTGGGCTAGTTGAAAACAAGGCGTGCTGCTGCATACTGAATCATCTGAAGGGGTTTTATGGAGCTGGCTGGTAGGCTCAGGAGTATTGCGTTGCAAATTTTAAATAACAAGAGCCTGGACTAGTAGCTGTGCAGCATGATCAGTGAGATAGGGTCTGATTTTCTTGATGTTGTACAGAATGAACCTACAGGACCATGCAGTTGTTGAAATGTGGTCTGTAAAGTTGAAGTGGTCATCGAAAGTCACACCAAGGTTTTTGGCTGTCCTGATTGGTTTGAGTGTAATTGAGCCTAGCTGTATGGTGAGGTTGTGGTTGATTGAAGGGCAGGCAGGGATGACAAGAAGCTCTGTTTTTGCCAAGTTGAGCTTAAGGTGGTGGTTCCCTCATCCAGTCTGAGATGTCAGACAGACGGTTTTTCTTACTTAACAATCTACAGTAGCTACAGTGCATTTAGTTGTCAAATTCAAGGTCACTGTGGTAATCTCAGTAGAAAAATATAGACAGTGGAATCTAATTTTACAGTCTTCCGCAGTGAGAAAAAAGTGGGAATCAATGAGGTCTCTGAGGTCATAATGCTTGCTTCAGCAATAACATGCAAGCAGCATCTTTTTTTCTGCAGAAAAAAAAAAGAAGCAAAAATCAGTGTGCTCTCTGTATTTTTATTCTCCTGCTAGTTGTGTGACTTGCAAGCTATTTTGTCACAGTTTGCTAACTTTGTCTAGATCTTTTAGTCCCTGTGTCTTTATTTGTGGGACGAGATGGCACTACTAAATCATTAGTCCACTCAGTGTGTGGTCCTGCATAGAGACTGACATCTTTAATTAGACTGAGTTTCTCAAAACATTGTGCTTTTGGGTCATTTTTCGAAGCATGTTAAGCAGCTTTATGTGTCTCAAACCAGCGGAAAAATATTGTTTGTTCTCTCTCATGGTTCACAAGAAATTACGTATTGTAGCTAGTTCAGCAGGCTAGACAGACACAAGCAAGAGTCCGTATTTAAATTAAAGAACATAGATGCAGCTATAGTATTTTCAGAAATTATGGATATAATCTGAAATTCAACCCTACAGGAGTAACCTCCATGGGTGCATTTTGGTCATAAATTTGGCTAGCATAAATATGTTTCAACAAATAAATAACTATACATAACTACATATAACTAATATATATATATATATATATATATATATATATATATATATATATATATATATACACAAACTGAACTGCAGACTTATACAATATATTTCATGTCTAGAAACCGACTGGAGGGAATTTTCATGTGGCTCAGGGGTGGTTGAAGTTGGAGCTACACACTGGTTGCATTTGTTATAACCTACAATCAGATGGCAATGATAGATTGCTAATAATAGTGTTCCAAAGACTGTAAACCAGTAAGGATTTGATTGAGGAACATGTTCTACCAGAAACAGCGGCAGGTCTTCCAGGACACAAAATTATTTTTGTTTTAAAGGCTTTGTGCTCCATAAAACCATCTGAATTTAACTTCTGCTGTGTGTGTGTGTGTGTGTGTGTGTGTGTTTGTGTGTGTGTGAGAGAAGGAGAAAGAGAGAGAGAGAAGTGGTCCAGTTAATTATGTGTAGTTGTCAGTGTGTGGGACTGCATTCCACACGCTCGTGTCGTAGAAGTCACAGAGAGCTGACCCTGCTGACAAACTGATACAAACGGACACACACACACACACGCACACGCACACACACTGCACTGAGTTTTGAGTTCTTTAATCAAACTTAGAAGCACTGTGCTCTGAGAGAATGGCTGTGATCTGTGGTTGAATGATATGCTCAGGGCTCACCCCAGAACTCAGTTGTCATAGTTGGAGTACTCTGAGAGGCAGAGCCAGAACACAAGTGCAACAGAGTCATGGAAGTATGGAGTTTTTATGTTGTTTCTCTTGTGACGCCTGAGTCTTAACCTGCTTTTGTCTCACTGATTTGACACAAAATGGACTAAGATCACACAGAATGATTCGTATTAAATTTGATCCAGCATGTACTGTAATTAAATGTGCATTTTTTCTTCAGTCTCTCTCTGTCTCGCTCTCTCACATTGAAGTGGCTTCTAGTATCAGTATTGTTAGCCTTAAGGTTATCTATAAGTTAGTGTGCTCCAAAATAATGACAAAATTGGCATTTAGAAGATATACAGTGCATCCGGAAAGTATTCACAGCGCTTCACTTTTTCCACATTTTGTTATGTTACAGCCTTATTCCAAAATGGATTCAATTCATTATTTTCCTCAAAATTCTACAAATAATACCCCATAATGACAATGTGAAAGAAGTTTGTTTGAAATCTTTGCAAATGTATTAAAAATAATAAACAAAAAAGCACATGTTCATAAGTATTCACATCCTTTGCTGAATACTTTGTTGAAGCACCTTTGGCACCAATTACAGCCTCAGGTCTTTTTGAGAATGATGCTACAAGCTTGGCACACCTATTTTTGGGCAGTTTCTCCCATTATTCTTTGCAGGACCTCTCATGCTCCATCAGGTTGGATGGGGAGCGTCGGTGCACAGCCATTTTCAGATCTCTCCAGAGATGTTCAATCGGGTTCAAGTCTGGGCTCTGGCTGGGCCACTCAAGGACATTCACAGAGTTGTCCTGTAGCCACTCCTTTGTTATCTTGGCTGTGTGCTTAGGGTCGTTGTCCTGTTGGAAGATGAACCTTCGCCCCAGTCTGAGGTCCAGAGCACTAGTCTCCCAGTCCCTGCCACTGAAAAACATCCCCACAGCATGATGCTGCCACCACCATGCTTCACTGTAGGGATGGTATTGGCCAGGTGATGAGTGGTGCCTGGTTTCCTCCAGACATGACGCTTGCCATTCAGGCCAAAGAGTTCAATCTTTGTCTTGGTTTTGGTCTGAGAGTCCTTCTGGTGCCTTTTGGCAAACTCCAGGCAGGCTGTCATGTGCCTTTTACTGAGGAGTGGCTTCCGTCTGGCCACTCTACTATACAGGCCTGATTGGTGGAGTGCTGCAGAGATGGTTGTTCTTCTGGAAGGTTCTCCTCTCTCCACAGAGACATGCTGGAGCTCTGTCAGAGTGACCATCGGGTTTTTGGTCACCTCCCTGACTAAGGCCCTTCTCCCCCGATCGCTCGGTTTGGCCGGGTGGCCAGCTCTAGGAAGAGTTATGGTGGTTCCAAACTTCTTCCATTTACGGATGATGGAGGCCACTGTGCTCATTGGGACCTTCAATGCTGCAGAAATGTTTCTGTACCCTTCCCCAGATCTGTGCCTCGATACAATCCTGTCTCGGAGGTCTACAGACAATTCCCTGGACTTCATGGCTTGGTTTGTGCTCTGACATGCATTGTTAACCGTGGGACCTTATATAGACAGGTGTGTGCCTTTCCAAATCATGTCCAATCAACTGAATTTACCACAGGTGGACTCCAGTCAAGCTGTAGAGACATCTCAAGGATGATCAGTGGAAACAGCATGCACCTGAACTCAATTTTGGGTGTCATGGCAAAGGCTGTGAATACTTATGTACATGTGCTTTTTTTGTTTTTTATTTTTAATAAATTTGCAAAGATTTCAAACAAACTTCTTTCACATTGTCATTAAGGCATACTGTTTGTAGAATTTTGAGGAAAATAATGAATTTAATCCATTTTGGAATAAGGCTGTAACATAACAAAATATAGAAAAAGTGAAGAAGCGCTGTGAATACTTTCCGGATGCACTGTACAGTACTGTACAAAAGTTTTAGGCACCCTATTTTTTTTTTAGTACAAACTTTGTTATATGTTATATATGACTTCTACATTATGAAGTCATTACAAAAACATTTTAGAATCTCAAACATTAGTTTTCCAGCACAAAATTAAATGTTAAAGAAAAATGTTTGCCATTAAAGAAAGCAGCATATTAAGTGGTAAGAGACACTTTTCAGACAAAAAAACATAATGAAGTCTGCTGGGTTTTGCTGCAAAAATAAGAAGCAAGTGAGACAGGCAAAGTCTCCAGAAGAACCGTGTCTGGTTCTGCAAGCTGCTCAACAAAACTTACAGCTCATCTCCTTATAAGACTGCACTAATTCTACCCAAGACTACTATTTTTATTTGTACTTTTTTTTGTCACACCAAATATTGACAATGTTTCATTTATCACTGCTCTTTACAGTATTTTTAATGTAGAAACATTTAATTTCATTATTTTGAAGGCATCTTTGCTCTACAGCTTTTCTTTGCATGTGCCTAAAACTTTTGCACAGTACTGTATGCATTCAGAATTTACAGTCTCTCTTTACCACCAATCATTCTGCACTCCAGCTTTTCATCAGATTTTCTGTCCAATCAAATGCTCTCTAGAATCTGAAGTGTCCCGCCACCAACATTATAAAAAAAAATCCATGGTACTAACTGTCAAGTACGGCTTAGCCCGGGCTGTGAGGTAAGCTAAACGCTATTGACAATTCAAAATGGGGGAGGAGCCACACAATATGTCCTGGCCTGACTTCCTGTTTCAGTGGAAATCACGTCAACACATCGAATAACACTGTACGTTTACAGGAACTTCATGGGGACTTTAACATTGGCGTACATTAAAAGGGCAAAAGTTTCAGTTCCGCTAACTTGTTCGGTGGGGAGTGGGGATTTCAGACAGGCGCCAAACTGAGCCTAATGCAGTTGTGTCTGTGGGCGTCTGCTGGGATATAGATAGAAAAGCGGCAAAATCATATTAAGGCTATACATGATAGATGATTCTGGATGGAAGCACACACTATTTATGGCAATGCGGTTTCACTCATGACCCTGCAAGTCAGTCTGTGCTCTGACGTAAGGGCACAATAACAGATTACCCCATTTTGGCCTCTCTGCATTCTCCCTCCATCCACACTGGTACACACAAGTTGCCTCCTAAAATAGGACCCCAGGTGTGGGTTCAGAGGAGACCAGCATGCTGTATGCTGAGGAACTGTGTCGATAACCTTGTTTTTTACGACTGTGATTTTTGAATCACAGTTATTAGGAGAGTTTCTTACTAGCTAACCTTTCCTGTATCATTTTAGCATTTTATGTATGTATGTATGTATGTATGTATGTATGTATTTATTTATTTATTTGTGCTTTGGGACCATGATTGAGTAACCATGCTAATTTGTACGGAGGTTTTGAGATCAGTGACCTGAAATGGAAATTCTCCATCGTCTATCATCTGCTCCTCTCTGTTTTCCAACCAAGCAACAAACATTTGGCCTATAAACATCATTAGCTAATGAACTGCCACATTACCATACACAGAAACGCACTCTGTATTCTGTACAGGGGTTTTCGAACATTTCGATATCACATTATCACAGCACAGATTTATTTTATGAATATAATCAAACCATTCAAATACTAGCCACATTTGCAAATACAAGCCACCACATTTATTTATTGAAATCTTTTATTCCTAGACTTTCCACCCAAAGAATCCGAACCAGCAATTATGCTTAAAATGTAAAAATGAATCATTAAATCATAACCACACTTTTCCTACTTTGATAAAAAAAAAAATTGCATATAGAGTCAAGTTTCCTTAATTAATATTGATATTATATACTTATAACTATAATATATACAGCTATAACATTAGTAGTAGTTGATTGTGATGTAGTGTCATAAATAAATACTCTGGCTGTATACATCATGGCTCACATGGCTGCAATATAACACTACATCGTTTTCTTTCTGCTGTAGTGTGGTAAGTATGACAATCTGGTGAGAGTGTGCGGTCCACGCTTTAGCAAGAGTGCATATGGCTCACAGCACACAGGCCGTCTGTCCTCAGAGCTGGGAGACTCGAGTCTGGGCCAACACCAGATGCACATAAGCATACGTGCCTGTTACTCTATTTGATCAACCCTTTTTGATAATGATGATTTGTTTTTGTTTTTTGTTTTTATTAAATAAATTTACTTAAATTAAAGTTAGCCCGTGTTCATAATTTCAGTGTGAGATTAAGCTAATGAACCACTCTTTTTTGTTTTGTTTACTCTGGGTTACAATAATTTTGACTGTATTTTCACAATTCTCTCCTAATGTAGTTCCTTTTGCTTTGCTTTGTACCCTTTGCTTTGTGCCTTTTGAAACTAAAGCCCCCCCCGCAAGCCTCCCCTATTATGTGCCCCCCCCCCATATTGAAGGAGACTAGGTATAATGATTATCTATTCTATATAAAATCTATCTATATATAACCTAACCTATAATCTGTTTTGATAGATAAATAGACAGATAGATAGATAGATAGATAGATACATAGTTAGATAGATAGATAGATAGATAGATAGACAACTTATATTTACAACTTTTATTACTTAGATATACAACTTTTATTACTTTTACTACTTTTAGAAAACTATATAACGGACAGGTATGGAACATGAATTATCTTTTTGATTGATAAAGAAAGGATGATCTTGAAAATTGTTCTTGTTTCCGAAAACTACAACTACTTTGAACAAGAGAACTACACAGCAAAATCACCAGTGTTGATATAACACCCACAGTGTTGAATTCACACCCTACAGTGTTTATATAAGTCCATTGGACTCAAATAAACACTGTGGGTGTTAATTCAACACTAGGCATTTTACTGTGTAGGTTGTAATAACGTGGACTATTTTACATGTTGCATTCCATTCGCCTTGCATTCTAAAAAAAACATTTGCATACGAATTATTCAAATTGGGACGAAGGGCACGTCTCGTTATCCATGACATGTTAAATCAATCAGTGGGACACCTGCGCTTGCTACTTTTTACATTCACGTCTATGTCAGCTGCCGTGCGATCAACGGGATGTGCTGCTCCATCTCTCAGCCACTCACTAAACAGAGCAGATGCAGAGAGAGGTGTAAATGCAGTGGGAAAGTTGGCAACACTGGTCTGCACTGACAGCTAGATAAAAGGCAGGCTAAGCTCCACCTCTCCCCAGCAAAAAGAAAATACAGAGAGAGAATGGGAACACGGGGTTTTTCATTTACGCACATTCTATTTGAAAAGCAATAAACTACACCTAGTGCCCAAATGATGTCTGTGTTTTTTTCTTGAAAACAATTTGTACCCCCCTTCCCATCTCTTCGCGCCCCCCTTGTTGAGAACCACTGCTCTAAGAGATGCTAAAATTTTTATGACTGAAATTAACTAGCTTAAAGAATTGCAAAACACTTTAAACCATCTGCCGGAACTGCATCTCTCTCTCTCTCTCTCTCTCTCTCTTTCTCTCTCTCTCTCTCTCTCTCTCTCACTCTCTCTCTCTCTCTCTCACTCTCTCTCTCTCTCTCTCTCTCTCTCTCTGTTTATCTGCCTCTTTCTCTCGGGGTATATTGAACTTCAGACAGCACTGCGTCTCTTCCTCCTCTCCTCTACAGTCCTGCCTTTTGTTTTTCCCCTGTGTATGTGTGTGTTTTCTGCTGCTCTTCAGATTTTTCTCACAGTGCAGAACAGTGCTAGGGATGGATAGGGATCAGACACGTACAGGAGGCAGAGTAAGCAAGAGAGGTTGGGAGAGAATAAAAGAGGGAGAATGATAATGAGAATGAGGGAAAACAGAAGAGTGTGATAAATAAGAGGTTTGTTTGTATTAAACCACAACTTGTTCTGGTTTAGATTCTTTTGCATTCTCAATACAATGAATTATTAATACAGATTTTTAATACTGTGCCTACAGCTAAATTGAATGTTAACTTCAGTAACCTGCAGTTTGTGTAAAAGTAGTTTTTGTCATGGGGACCAGCCAAATGCCACCACCTCCCCACTCCCCTACTCACCTCAACACACACACACACACATCCAATGGGAGTATTAGTAATATACTCATAGGCACAGTGGTCAGGTCAAGTTAACAAAAGACCACATAATATCAGGCAGAGGTCGGCATGCATCATGATGCCGTGGTTTGGTTACAAAGCCTTTGCCTAAACTCAAACCACATTTTCAGCTGCAAAAGAGCCAGTTCTCAGGCAGCAAAATCAATTTGGCTGTAGCACAAAAATGATGCTTGTCTGGAATGACAAACTGACAATGTCAGGCTCTTTAAAGACATTTAAAAGACAAAAGAGACCTTGCTGAGATCTGACATCTTAAGCAAACACACACACTGCCAAAGAGGAGCTCTGAGTCCTATCAACCCAGCAATACAGCCATTCATCTAAAATCTGTGCACCCTCCGTCTCTTAATCTGTTGAATCTTTTTCTCGTCTGGGATTCAGGTGGGCGTCAGGGCAAGATGCCAGTGACGGCGTTTGAGGCCTTTGACTTGGAGATGAAGAGCTGGACGCGCTACCCATGCATCCCGAGCCGCAGGGCCTTCTCCAGCTGCGCCGCCACAGAGCGTGCCTTCTACAGCCTAGGTGGCCTGCAGCAACCTGGCCCTCACAACTTCTACTCTAGACCACACTTCGTCTCCACTGTGGAGGAGTACGACTCTGAACAGGGTGAGGCCTGCTCGCTTCCTCACACATACATACTGTACAAGCATGCACCCTGTCAGCACTGTGGCAAGGAACAGCTCGAAGCTGTTTATGGAGCTCTGCTCAGTTTGCTCCTCATCATGCAGTGTAGACCTACATTTAGGTGGAAGCACAAACAAGCAGCAACATTTAAGCATGAGACTGTACACACTACTTAAAACTATAATTTATGGAGCCACAGCTGTGGCAAATCAAGCTAAAATTTAAAGCTACAGTGCATAGAATTTTATATATATATATATATATATATATATATATATATATATATATATATATATATATATATATATATATAATTTGTTCCTAAATAAAACATTCGTGAGCTGCTGTGAGTCACCCTGACAATCCAGTAATAGGAGTAAACAGTCAGTGTTCTGTCAGGGATGTCTGGTCTGGAGGGAAATTTGTATGCATATGCAAGCTCATCACTTTAGGCATAAAAGAAGTCATATTACACAGTAACAGGGAAGAGCCAACAGCCAGTCAAGGGAGAAAAAGTGTGATAAGTGTGAGAGTCCAATTAAGCTAGCTAGCTTAAACTAGGTGTCTAGTATGTTATATGTATATATGCATATGTGCTGTTTATGATTCCACAGAATAGCCACAGATACACGTCAGCAGTACATGGACACTGCGCTGGTTCTGTCAGTCACAGCTAGATCTAACCAGCTGTTTGCAGCTAAAAAAAAATAAGCCATGACAGTAATGTCAGTGTGCATAATAACTTATTTTCATAACATTACAGCAGATAATAATATCCCAAAAGTCATAAACTTTTAGAATGTCCCAAAATGTGTAGTATCATAATAAATAAATAGTGTGACAAATTGTCCCGCCCAGTGCATGGTGAGTTTCCTAGTGCGGCATGCACTGCTTGAGCTTCATCTTTGTACTCCATGTGTTTACGTCTGTTTTGCTTCTGTTCTACTCCAGTCTCCGATCCCGTCCTCTCATTAATGTGTTACCAGATTGTGTCCATCTGTTTTACATTAAGCCTTTAATTAGTTTGTCAGTGTATGCGGTGCTGTTTTGTTGTCTTGTTGTGAAGTCTTATCATGCATTTGTCTAAGTCGAGACCTTGCTTTCTGCTTCCATGTTTCTTGGTTTTGGACCCTGCTTGTGTTTTCATTTTCTGATCAAGGATTATCCTGGTTTAATGTTGCCTACCTGTGTTCTGACCCTGCCACAGACCATGACTAAGATTTTCAGATTCATCGTGATCAATCTAATGAGCTTGCATACTTGATTCCTGCATCTAACCAAATGTTACATGTATTATGTTAGTACATCTCTGATGTCACAATATAAATCAAATTCAATTGAATGTCTTCAGTGTTTATTAATATTATTTAGCGTGCACATATAGTGGACTGTTGTCTCATCCAAGGTGTATTCCCACCTTGTGCCCAGTCCCAGTTGTATACATTTTTGTCCCCTACATTTACATGGACAGCAGTAATGTAATTATTGACCATATTTTGAATAAGACAATATTGTGATTAAGGTGTTTACATGAGGCGCTTTTAGAATATTCCTTTTATGTTCAGGTTTTACATGTTATAGAACATAGATTGAATTTCACGTATCAACATACAGTTCGTCTTCGTTATGGCACCGTGTACAGTTTTAGATGTTTCATTTTTAATTTTACGAAAGCTTCAAGTGCAGTTAATTATTTGTCATGCTATACGTGCAAATAGATGACTGCTGGAAACCGTGGGCTGCGTCCCAAACCGCGTACTTACCTATTGTATAGTAGCCAAAATACATGTATCTCGCCTACTATATAGTAGGTAAGTACACAGTTTCCGACGCAGCCGTGCGCTCTTGTTTGCCGTCAAACGGTTGAGCGCTGCCGTGTGTGTGAAAACTCCCACATGATGTTAATAGTGTGATTAAGGTGTGTACATGTCTATAATGCACTTCCATAATGCGACTAAAATAGGAATACTCCACATGTCTTAATTCGATTTGTGTTTACTTCGAGTATGACTTTAGTCGGATTAAGGTCATCAAAAATCACTGTTTACATGGTAGTTTCTTATTCAGAAAACCTTAATCTTATTATCTTAATATCCGATTATTGTTGTCCATGTAAACGTACTGAATGAGAAGTCTAAACCAGGAAACACAGAATATGGAAATGAAGAAAACAAAGCCCAGACTTGTGCTGCCTTGGGAGGTGTGACTACGGTGTTGTGTATGTTCAGATGGTTTTGGGTGGGAAAAATGTGGACAGCATGAGAAAACTTAGTGGTTGTTTTGGTTTTTTTTTGTTTTGTGTGTTTAACTGTCCAACCTACAACTGTACAGAACAGTTAACCTGCAAAATTACCACTTAAATCTTGTAATCAACACATTCATATTGGCGGCTACGATGACTTTTTGTTAATGACATGTCTACAGTTTGGAAAATTGTGGCTCATAGAAAAGTATTATTTCCTGAGTAGAAAGTATGAATTTGTGGTGGCATGAATTGGAAGACTAATCAGGAACAACCACAAAACAATTGCACACAGTTGGGCAATATAGCAATGACAAGGCAGGGTGGAGACAAAACTAGAATTACAAAGGCACATGTCAATGTAAATAGAAAGTCACAGGGAGGGAAATCAAAATAAAACATGTACAGCAATCAATCTCTCTCTCTCTCTCTCTCTCTCTCTCTCTCTGCAGAATCCACCAGCTGTTGGTGGCACTATGCAATATGACAGTGTGATATTGATATTGTAATATGTTACAAGTATGGTATACAAGCATCACATAAGCCTAATATCACATAATCACTTTTATAACACTGATAGTTCCAGTGGCTGATTAGATGCAGCAATTATTTAAATTTTTCTTTAGTTCCTTGCTAAATAATAAATAATAACAAAAGATTAAAAATGTCTTGCCATATGCTTTTGCCATATCACCCACCAATGTTAGTAGACCAGTTTCTTTTGACCTAGATTAGAGATTGAAACTGATGATGGTCTAAATTACACAATCCTGTTAAAATCATGCTGAGTCTTAGTGAGGACCACTAGAGCCTTTATCTGTGTCCCATGAAGCACCCTTCTGTGTAGTCCTGTTATGTTTAATGTGAGTGCATGGCTTCTTATACTCATGCTAGTCTGTGAGATTTTGCACTTTGTGCTTTTCTTCTGAATGCTTTGTAGCATTTAATTAAATTGTCATTTCGCCGAGCATGGAAGCTGCAGTGCCTGTCACAGGCACTATTCGCGAAGGAGTCGACTGAGTTTCACCGACGAGTTCCAAAGAGAAATCTTTCACATAAAGCGGTAGACCCCCTGTGGGCTGTCAGCCCTTATTACCAGGAAATGAAATGTGTATTTGCTTTAAAATCACCTATCTCTGTCTTCTCATTTCTTTTCATTCAATTGGTGTGTGTGTGCGTATGTGTGTGTGTGTGTGTGAGAATACGTGTGGACTCTGCAGGTGGTAATCTCTTCTGTTGATCTGAAGCTCAAACTAAACTCTCAACTCATATGAGATTCCAGCTTGCTTATATTAAACCTTTTCAGGTCTTCGGCATGCACCATTATCCTTGTTGCTGATTCGGTCAGGGGAATAGAAATGACTATGAATGAACAGCAGAAATGAAAATCAATAAGGCAACAAAAAAGCTATCTGATTTTGAAGCCTGAGAGGACTTTGTGATCTTTTTTTAACCATACTGTGCAGTGTCCAGTGTCAGACAGACAGTGTAGAAACATTTCATTGTTTAAGGTTGAGTAGATTCTTTGTCAGTGAAAGTGTGACATGCTGGAGAGGAGAGGAGAGGAGGTTGCAGGGTAGACGCAGGTCATCACCTGCTGCAATGTACATTATAATACGGAGCATTTGCATTTTTAAATCACGAAAACTCACTGTTACAATTTGTGCAGTTAATGGAAGTCTTTGAGAAATCTGAGATGTGTGCAATTAATAAACTAGACAGCAGCGTGAGGGGTCTGTGTATGGTTAAAAGGTAATCAGTAATTCCATTATCCCACTACCTATTACTGTGGAGGCTTTGCAGAATGTAGGTGAGTGTAATTACCAATCCACGGATACATGCCGGCTCAATTACACTTTCCTGGATGTTAATATGCCCGTTCACCACGCCAGTGAACACATGTAACACGTATGAATATGTGAGTGTTTATCCTCATGTACACATTTCTCTTTTCTAAACCATGCTATAAGTTTACAGAATTGGACTCTCTTATAGTTTGTTTATGCCAAACATTGTTTTCTGGAGTGTTTGGCTGCCAGTATCAGCGCATTAGTCCTTTTATGAAATGAGCAAAAGAAAAGCCAGCAGCCTTTCTCTGTCTTTCTCTCCCCTGCTCCCAGTGCAGGTTATTTGGTTAATTACATGCACAGAGTTTCTCTCCTGGGCTCTGGATTTATCTGAGATGCATTTCCCTGCAGCTTAAAGCAACCGTGCTTAAAAGCTGGCAAAGATGTTTGTTAAAAAGTAGCCCTGCTGCCTAGCCTGCTGTTCACTTCACTGTGGTTAGGGCAAAGCTGTTCAAAAGATCTTATTTGTTTCTGACATCAGAGGCACTTATACTGTACTATCTCTCTATCTTATCTCTGTCTGTTTTTAAACGTTTAAACACTTTTTCCAGGTATAGTTTTCAGACCCTTTTTATTGATATACTTTCCTTGAGGTAACTCAGTTTTTTTTTTATTTACTATTCACTATTTATTTACAATGAATGGTTTTGATCGTATTGTCATCAGCATCATCATCATCATCATCAGCCAGTGCTTGTTCTGATATGTAAATCCGATCTGGTCTAACACTGACTAGGTTTACATGGACAGCAGTAATGTAATTATTGACCTTATTCTGATTAAGACAATATTGTGATAAAGGTGTTTACATGAGTCGCTTTTGGAATACTCGTTTAATGTACCCGTTTTACATAGAACATAGATCGATTAATGGCACACGTCATTACGTCCCCACGCCACGCCGTCCAACGTTCACTCCAGAATTTCACGTATCGACATACAAATCGTCTTCGTTATGGTACCGTATACAGTTTTGGGTGTTTTTATGCAAAATTTTTACGAACGCTTCTTAATTCAATTTGTGTTTACTACGAGTATGACGTTAGTCAGATTAAGGTAATAAAAAATTGCTGTTTACATGCTAGTTTCTTAATCAGAGTATTGTCTTAATCGGATTAATATTGGATTATTGTTGTCCATGTAAATGTACTGAATGATACTTTCTAAAGCAAAATTAATGTCTTCATTTCTCAAGTTGCTTAGTTTAATAATGACACTGACTTCAGTGTTTTTTTGTTTTTTTTTAAGTGAAATATCTTTTAGTTAAGTGAAGTTTTTGGTTACTTTACTCACATCCTTTCCTGTATATCACTGACTTCCTCAGGCTAATCTGCAGGGTCAGGGGTTCTGCCTCTGCAGTCATTTCAAACGCCCTTTATATCCCAGAAATCCTTTCTCTGTGGACCCGAAATGATCCCTATAATTCAGCGCCAAAGGCGTTCATCTTCATGTGGACCTCAGATCTGGCTCCAACCTACTATATTTCACTTGATTTCATTTTATTTGAAACAATGTCTGTCTGTGTATGTGCATTAGATAACGAGAGATAGCGAGAAAAAGATTCATCATCGTTCATCGAAAAAGATCCTTCATTGTTCGTCGAAAAAGATTCTTCATTCCTCGTAGGTAAAATAGCGCAAGTCTATTTCTGAAGTGGGCTATGCAAGCAGAACACTCTTCTCCTTCTGTGCTAAGCTTATGCAGACAGTTAACTAAAAGACTGGCACTCAGAAAGCTGAATAATACAAGACCTCACTTTTCCCCAAGCACTGACGTGAATTGAATATTTATGCTAGCTATTACGTTCTGATAATGTTCCCTGCAGCAGTGTTTTACATTTAGTGCATATTATTCTACATTGAAGGCAGACTGCTTTATTTATTGAATATCTCTGTCCCTCACAGAAATGTGTAAGTCTTTATTAGCTACAAGCAGGATTTATATTTGGCACTTATTTATTGCCTAGCATACAAGTCACTTAAAACACAGTACGTTCTATTTATTCACTTGGCTCTCCTGAATTAATTTGTTCATATTAAAGTCAGAAATATGCCATGTTGTAATAACGCTGTCAAAGCAATTTTCAAATCACGTGCGGTTGTTGTTTACCGATGTCATACTGAATCGGCTCTGTGGGAGGACAGGTATTAACAGTCAGCAGGGGTGTGAGGCTTCTCTTAGACGGAAAGGTGCTGGAGGTTTGGTCCCACAGGCAGCTGCTTTTCTCCTGTATTCACACGGGGTTAACTCTTAAATACAGGTCGTGTGGCCTGCTGTTTGTGTTTCTGTTCATGTCAAGTCCAGACCAAACACAGTCTGATAGTCTTTCTCGAGATTCTCTGCACCTACACATTGTAGCAATTTGTCCTACTTGTCCTACTGTTTCTCTACCTTCTAGGCCCTCATTCTGTCCTGACATTACAGCACCCACTCTCCTTCTGAATGTGTGTGTGAGAAGGAAAGAGAACGGGAAATCGTCAGTGGCAGTCTGCGCATGACTGAAACCATCATGAGTCAAGTCTAGAGAGTGAGCCAGAGTCAGAGTGAGCTGAAATATTACAGTGCTGCCCTCTCCCCTCCATTTCTGTCTGCTCACACTGATACCGCACTGCGCATTCATACACACTACACACACACACACACACACACACACACACACACCATGCATGCACAGAGAGATCCACAGTTATCCACTCTGAGTCATGGGCACTTGCATACAAGCTATAACCACTCACCAGCAAGGAAATCAGGCCTAGCATAATATTGTCCACAATCAGAAATACAGTAGTTTAGAGTGAGGTGGGACTGGAGAAAAGGTTATTGTAATGATTATTATATTTCTTTCTTTACTGAGTTAGCCTATGTTCATGCTAGATGCTCTTTATATAGCATCACCATTCACTCTGAAAACACAGTGGCTTAGTGGTCAGCAAGTTTGCCTCTTGAAGAAATACTTCCAAGGTTCGAATCCCACATCTGCCCTGTGCGCAGAGTTTGCATGCTCTCCCAGTGCTTTGGGAGTTTCCTCCAGGAAAAAACTCCTGTTTCTTTCCCCAGTCCAAACACATGCGTTGTATGCTGATTGGCATTTCCAAATTGTCCGTAGTGTGTGATTGTGCCCTGCGGTGGTGTATAAGGTGTCCCCTGCCTTGTGCCCCAAGTTCCCTTGGATAGGCTCCAGACTCCCCTGTGACCCTGTGTAGGATAAGTGGTAGACTATGGAAAATGGATGCATGGACAAAGTGTGTGTGTGCGTGCATGTGTGAAAAGAGAATGCATCATGTTATGTCACATCATGCCACGCTGTCATTGATTCTTTTTCTATAACAGTAAGCACTGTCATGTTTTATTCCTCTTATACCATAGTAATTTGCACTCGATGGCCAAAAGTTTGTGGGCACCTGATCATAACACCTCCTCTTCTGGGAAGGCTTTCCACCACATTTTGGATTTGCTCATTCAGCCACAAGCTCATTAGTGAGGTCAGGCACTGATATCTGGCAAGAAGACCTGTTGGAGTTCCAATTCATCCCAAAGGCATTCAGTGGGGTTGAGGTCAAAGTTCTGTGCAGGCCACTGAAGTTCTTCCACACAAACCTTGGCAAACCATGCCTTCATGGACATCACTTTGAGCACAGGGGCAATGTCATGCTGGAACATGTTTGGGCCCCTTAGTTCTAGTGAAGGGAAATTGTAATACTACAGCATACAAAGACATTTGATACAATTCTTTGCTTCCAAATTTGTGGCAACATTTTTGGGAGGAACCACATACCGTATGGATGTGATATGGCCATAAACCATACAGTGGCCATATAGTGTATGTCCATAAAACAAGTTAGGTCTTATTGTCACTTTCATTATAACAGGTAACGGCTTATAACAGCTATAAATAGTTATTCCCTAACCAGTCTCTCATCTTCTCTCTCGAGGCTGATAAGAAGGAAAAAGTACAGCTTGTCATGTTAGTGAGAAACCGCATAGAGCAAAGCGCTCTGTCCTGAAGAGACTCCCCACAGTAGAGAAAGTAGAAAAACAACTTTACCCCTAAGCACTGACTGAGGTCTTCTATCATAAATATTAAATACATGTCTCCAGAGTAATCTTTATACAATTTTTGGTTGTTAAATAAGAACACATTAAACAAAAAATCTGTGTATTGTAAGCAGGGGCACCGCTAGGGTTTCTGGGTCCCCTGGCTAATTTGAACTCTGGGCCCCCACCCCCCAATTATCTTTTCTTATTGCCACGTGTAAAAACAATCATTATCAATAAGGATAACAATCATTGCATATTCAATTAGAGATTATAAAGAACTACGTTTTAAAAATTTATTAAATTAACTGAAATTATGCATTTATAACGATATACAAATAACTATATATACAGTACAAGTAATTAACACCATTGTACTCTCAGTCTCCTGCTCAAAAGAAACGCAGTAACACAATGATATCGTATTGGAACCTTAAATCTGTTGATGCCACATTATTCTCTGCTTCCATTGCTTCCTTTACAATTTCTGATGTTTTTGAGATCTCCTGTCCTTCAATGATACTCTCAAAATACCACTCTGTTATTTCTGATATTTTGCATAAGCATGCTCCTATTAAGACTAGGCCTGTCCCCTCCTCCCACACTTCCCTCTGGTATACACCTGAGCTCTGGTCCTTCATTGGTAGACAGCTTGAGGCGTTATAGGAAAACTGGTCTTACTGTTTACCATCTAGCTTTCACTGATCACCTCAATGCATACAAAACTGCTCTGAACTCTATGCAATCTAATTATGTTTCCACAATGATCAATAAAGCTAGCAATAGGCCTGAAGTGTTGTTTGACACAATCAATAAGCTCTCTCAACCCCCAGCTCATGATGATCACGCATCTGAAGAGTTCTGTTGCTCTTTCCTAAATTATTACTCCCTCTACCACTTAAAACTGC
This sequence comes from Ictalurus furcatus, assembly GCF_023375685.1. Classification (NCBI taxonomy): domain Eukaryota; kingdom Metazoa; phylum Chordata; class Actinopteri; order Siluriformes; family Ictaluridae; genus Ictalurus; species Ictalurus furcatus. The sequence goes on along the minus strand of NC_071269.1, from coordinate 15,109,468 downwards.
AGTAGTGACTCCAGTTCTTTAAAAAAAAAACCTGACTTGGACCCTACTGTTCTTTCTAATTTTCGCCCTCTCTCTAACTTATCGTTTATTTCCAAAATACTGGAAAGTACTGTTGCCTTCCAGCTTCAATCTTTCCTTGCTCAAAATAATCTCTTTGACCCATTTAAATCTGGCTTTCGTCCTCTTCATAGTACCGAAACTGCCCTTGTAAGGGTTGTCAATGACCTATTACTTTCTAGTGACTCTGGTTCTCTTTCTATTCTTCTTTTACTCGATCTTAGTTCCGCTTTTGATACTGTCTGTCAGGACTTACTTCTCTCCCGCCTCTTGGATATTGGTGTCACAGGTGCTGCTCTTTCCTGGCTTACTTCTTATCTCACAGATAGACAGTTCTATATATCTATGCAGGATTATAGGTTGCCTACTGTATCTTTAAAATATGCTGTCCCTCAGGGATCAGTTCTTGGACCTCTGCTATTTATTATATATAATGCCTTTGGGTCAAATTATTTGCCACCACGGTTTCAGTTACCACTGTTATGCTGATGACGTTCAAATCTATACAGCTTGTAAATCTGCTCCCACTCTCCTGACTGATCCACTATCAGCATGTGTCACTGAAAAAAAAGGATGGCTTAACTCCAACATTTTAAAACTTAACATGGATAAAACTGAGATCATTATTTTCAGAACATCAACACTTACTAAAAATATCCTTTATGACCTTACTTGCGACATTGATAGTACTCTCATTAAACCATCTAGTACTGTAAAAAAAAAATTTAGGCATCATCTTTGATCCCTCCCTCACCTTTAAAGCTCGTATAAACTCTGTTTCTAAAATTGGTTCTTTCACCTTCCTTCGCATTGCTCGCAATCCTGTCTGAACTGCACTAGCTACCGGTTTCATTTCACATTAAATATAAAATAATTCTGCTTACATTTAAATCACTTCACGGTTTGGCACCTTGCTACCTTAGTGAACTGCTTCTCCCCTACAACCCGTCCTGCTCTTTCAGGTCCTCTGGGCTCGGACTCCTCTCTGTCCCTAGATCTCGTATCTCTACCATGGGTGGCAGGTCTTTCAGTGTAGCTGCACCCAAAATCTGGAATTCACTCCCTCTGACTCTTCACAGCATCACTTCCATCTTCGAGTTCAAATCCCAATTAAAAACGTATCTATTTTCTCAATGTTATCTGTCATAATCTGTTGCTATGTATTTTTCTCAGTGACTATACTATCTGTACTGTGTATTTCTCTTCTGTGTTTGATTACTCATTGTTTTTCGCATTTTGTGTTTGTCCATGAATGTTCCTTGTTTATGTATCATTGTATTACAGTTGTAAAGCGTCCTTGAGCTCTGGAAAGGCATTATATAAATTAAACATATTATTATTATTATTATTATTATTATTATTATTATTACTTACTCTCTCTCTCTCTCTCTCTCTCTCTCTTTCTCTCTCTCTCTCTCATACACGGACACTATAGAAACTCTGTCTGGATGTCTTTATAAGCTGTCGACTTGTGATTTCTTATTCCCCATGTACCAAGAACAATGAACTTTACTATTATTATTATTATTATTCATTGAGTAAATAATAAGTGAATAATAAATTCTCATGAATTGGACGTCATTACAACACTTCTCTCATAAACTCACTCAGGACAATTAAAGCAGATTTGTATGATTTCATTGAATTTCCATCGATTCCTCACAGAAAGCTGTTTCAAGGCTTCGGAAAGCTTGAATATATACAAGACAGGACTAGTTTTATTGTCGCTCATTCCTTTTAAGTCCTTTTTGAAGCTCGATGCTCCATTACTATTGCTCGATTACGTGGAAAAACATATATTCTAGGTCACATTGCGTTCCAACTTCCAAGGATAAACATCGGGGTGAGTAACCGATAGAATTTCTATTTTATGTTAATTGTAACAGCTTCAAATGGGCTAGCTTCAGAATCATAACACAAAACAGGGAACAGAAATAACCTTATTTTTTGAAAAACAGGGTGACTAGCTGTCTTCCTCGTCTTGTTCTCTCCTCTTTTTCATGTTTTTCTTTCCTCTTTTGGTATACTGATTGTATCTACGCCATCTCTTGCCATCTACCTGATGCATGTAACAACTCACAACTGTGAAGAACGTCTTAAGGGGACACACACATGCACTTGGCACAGACTGAGTGCATTCATTATAGCATGCTTCTTAACCCTCTTACCCCTTAGTTCCCACAGTATTATGTCCCACAACCCTATATTCCCCATAGAAACAGCACGCCAACCCTGAGTTCCCAGGCCAAAATTGGCCCCAAAATCAACATTTTAATTTTAACATTTTTAGGCCTTGAAACAACTTATAATAATGTATTTGTGTAATATTACTTTGAAAATGAAGCAGTTCAGTGTTTTTACTCCACTTAGAGCACAATTCTTAACTAGAGAAATGAGGAAAAATGCTCACAAAATCCTTATACTCATTTAGAAGTACCATACGAGCATCAGCGTGGTCAATGCCTTTGAATAAATTCAAGTAAATAATAAATAAATAAATAAATGCATTTTCGCGCCAAAAGTCAAGTTTCTGGTGATAATCAGACCAGCAGGTAGTGTTTTCACGAATGCACAGAAATGGTCCCGTTATGACTCCAGACCCCTGCAGTGTCAGTTGCACTGGTTGATGCTGAACATGAAGACGGATCAGGGTCTGAATCAGGAGAGTTTGCGTCTCTATCAGTTTCGGTTTCGGTTTCAACATCACCTGAACTTTCACTGCTGTCACTATCTAGAATCCTTGCTCTCGCCTGTGTAACTGTGTATGTTTTCTTGTTTTTTCACTGTTTTAGATGTACCTGTGTTCACTGTGGGTGTAACTTTAGCTGGAACACGATTAGCTTTTCGCTTTGGCATTTTTAGTTCACTTCTACTATTACACCAATATTCACGCTTGGATCTTCATCGTAATGCCGGCGTAATAACGTAATCACGTCGTGACATCATGACGTAATCAACCTTCCGGGTTAAAAAATAATAATTAAATAAGTAAGGAATCATAGCAGAGTAATGCCGGTACACCGGCCTTAAGGGGATAACGTTTACACTGGTAAAGCTGCTATATCGGCCTTACGGGTATTTGGCATAGACGACCAAGCCGGTATATCGTCCTTACAGGAGTAGATCAGAGACGGGCAAGCCGGTTTTTCGGCCATACGGGGTAAGAGGGTTAATAGATTATTGTGCAAAGATTCCATTTAAATACCAAAATCATACAGATAAGTATGGGGTTCTGCTGGGCCCCTTGTCTGCCCTTAGAATCGTCCTAATCTTCCCTGCATTACGGCGCCCCTGATTGTAAGGCTTAGCTTATGTCCGCATTTGCCAAGTCCCTGTGAATGAGTTGCTACTTTAGGTACAATAGCATATTAGAATGAATGAATTAACCGGTCAGATTTGAGAATTCATCAGCTCTATGGGATAATCTGTATTAATAATAATGATTCATTTCTTATCCTAACTGTCATAGACAGGATGCTGCCTGCTGTAGCTTTTGTTTTGGAGGCAGAAATTCAAGACATTTTCTCACCAGCAGTCATCATGGTTACATTCACTTGCCACCTGATTGGTCCAGTGGGGGAAACTCTAAGTGGTCCAGTCAAACAAAAATAAGAACTGCTGGTATTCTTATCATCTTACAGCCTTTTCATTTCGTGGAAAAGCTAGTTGGATAATGTTGGTTATGCACTAAAAACCTTTCCTTTCACAAGCTACTGTCACTTTGCAAGCACAGTTTGTGACCACAAATTTGTAACCAACCCCCTTTATCAAATAAAATTTTACTGAAATGATATCTAGAATGATTTTTTAAAAATAGCTGGAGATTTGCTATTCTTTATTATAAATGCTGTTGTCTCTTGGCTGTAATGTGTTTCCCTTTTAAGCAGCAACAAACTTGGATTACTGTCATTAAAAATACATATCTAATAAATAATATAAGATATTAGAATGATATTTGACATAGACAGTGAGAGATGTGCTTGGGTGTAGTGAGGGTGTGTGGCGTGACAGGAACCAGAAGCATGCATTGGCAACTGCGACACAGTCAGTTACACCTCCACACTCAAAGGCACTAAAAACATGTTAAAATTTCTTGCATCAATTCAAATGTTGGGCGTGATTTATAATGGTAGTCCTTCACAGATGATGTACCTCCAGATGATGATTAACTTCTCACGCATCATGTATTTAGCACAGTGACATTTGCTAATATAGTTGAATGGCTAACTCAGCAGGCATTCTGTGAAAATGTTTATACATATTTAACAACTCCATAGAGTGATGCACAAAATCCAGTCTGCAATTAGATGGCAAATAGGACTGTTTTTCCATCTATGCTAAACCAAAAGCATCTGATTAAAGCAAAGCAAGGCTGAACAGTCCAAGAATGTTTCCACAAATATATTCAGGCTACATACTGTGTGGCAGTGAGAGAGAGTGAGTTGTTAAGTAAATGATCATAGTCGAAGCCATCTTATATTTTTCTTTATTTGATGCTGCAGCATCGCTGGAGATGTTTTACTTTGCTTTTTACTTACATTACATCAAAAGAAAAGGCCAGATTAAGAAATGACCTCAGATACCGTAATAATTTATTAACTTGCAGAATTTGCAGGGTCTAAGCTAGGAAAAAAGTGCTTGGGGGTAAACAGCAGGCAGTAAATTACTGTGTCTTGGGATGAGTGCAGCAGACAGCAAGCAGCGGTAAGTGAATTGCAAAGCTAAATTTGCCTCATCAGCTAATGGGCCCAGGTTATCATGATTCAGCAACGCAATCCGTGCCAGCACCCTGCTAGCAAACAGCTGTCTTTGTGGTTCATGTGGTCATGCTCTACTGAAGTCAACAATATAATGTTGTGTGCTATTCTTATAAAAACCCTGGCTAAACATAGAATATGCAGTCGTCTTCTTTTAATGACGTTCAGTTACGTAGTGACAAACCGCTCCAAGTGGAGAATTATTCGAGGCTAAATAAAAAAATCTTCAGGGCAAAACGTGATTTATTTTAAAAATGCATTTTACTTAATATTGTTTTCTTAACAATAAATTTGTAACGCAAGTAATGGAACTGTATTGACATCAGTAACTAATCAAATTACATAAATTTAAAATGTAATGCATTACATTACAGCGTTATCAGAAAAAGTAATTAGATTACAGTAGATTACTTTGCAATGCGTTACACCCAACTTGTCATGTAATATCAGAGAAGGAACTCTGGACTACATTTCCAGCAGCCACTGCACCTCACTCCATCACGGTCACATGACCACCTGCACCTGACTCACGTCCATGTTAAGGAGTACTTTTGTGTATATAGCCACAGTTTGCACTGAACTCCTTGTTTTGCGTTTGTCTTTCGTTGCTGTCGCTTCTGTCTTTGTGTTCATGCTCCTTGTTAAGTTTGATTCTTGCCTTAGTGTTTTGCTGCCTGTTCATAGTTGTTGTTTTGTTTGGTATTCATTAAAACGGAAAATCTGCACTTGCATCCAACTCAGCCTCCATATCGTGCCAGAACACAAGACTTACTATGGATGCAGGAGAACTTTTCCGGATCCAAGAGGCCCTGTATTAAAGGGAGAAACCGAGGTGGGAGAGTGAAGGGAAATTCTCCCTAATTAAAACCAATTGGGAATGGCTCAACGTACTGTAATCCATCATGGGGTATGCCAAAGGGGAGCCTTCCAACCAGGCTGGAACCATCTCGTACCCTCCATCCCTCCCCGACTGTGGATCTTGTCCAGCATGCCAAGTCGATGGAGAACGTCGTTCAGCCTCCCTGCTCAGCATGCCACTCAGCATTCCTTTTCAGCTGAGGATGCCGCTCAGTCTCCGTGTTCAGCTGAAGACATTGCTCCCCCCCATCCTGGCCTAGAGCTCCGCTTTTCTTCCCTGCTCCGCCTCAGACATCACTACGCCAGGCTCCGCTTTGGACATCGCTCTGCCTTCCTGCTCGGCTGAGGACGTTGCTCTGCCTTCTTGCTTGGCTGAGGACGTCGCTCTGCCATCCTGGTCCGCTGAGGACAACGCTCCTTTTCTTTGCGTTGTGCCATATGTAACTCCCCCTTCCTGCTCCACGGAGGACATCGCTCCCCCCTCTGGCCTCGCGGAGAATCTCGCTCCCCCCTCTGGCCTCGCGGAGAACCTTGCTCCCCACTCTGGCTTCGCGGAGAACTTCGCTCCGCCCTCAGACCTTGCGGAGAGTGCCACTCCCCCCTCTAGCTTCATGGGGAACGTCGCTTCCCCCTCAGGCTCCACCTTGAGCTTCGTTCCTCCCGCTGGCTGTGCAGTAGCCATCGCTCTGCATTCAAGCCAGGCCGGGGATATCATGTCATCTCTCTGCGGTGCGGAAGAGACCGCCCCACACCTGAACCTCAGAGAGCATGCCCAGTTCCTGTCTGAGGTCGGCGTCAAGGCCAATCAAGTTCTGCTCATGCCAGAGTCTGCTGACACGACCGACCAAGTTCTGCCATCCTGTGGATGTCGCTCTGCCTTCTCGCCCTGCTGAAGCTGATGACCCAGCTTCCCATGCCTGGGTGCTGTCTACCGACCCCGGCAAGCCTGCCCCAACTTCATGCCTGCCCCTCAGCTCATGCCTGCTGTCTACCTCAGGACCTAAGGGGCTTTGAAGACATTTTGCCCAGAGAGCCAGGACCGCGGGGGGAGGGTGTGTTTTCTGGCACGCCGGGAGTAGCCGGCGTGGGGGGGTGTCTTTCTTTGCTGTTTGTCTTTATGTTCATCCTGCTCTTTGTTAATGTTAGATTCTTGCCTTAGTGTTTTGCTGCCTGTTCATAGTTTTGCGTTTTGTTTGGTATTCATTAAAACTGAAAATCTGCACTGGCATCCAACTCAGCCTCCATATCATAACACAACTCTGCTCACAAATATGTAATATTGGAGCATTTTCCTCAATAAATAAGTAACCAAGTATAATATTTTTGTCTCACTTGTTTAATTGGGTTCTCTTTATCTACATTAGGACTTGTGTGAAAAATCTGACGATTTTTACATCATACTTATGCAGAAATACAGAAAATTCTAAAGGGTTCACAAACTTTCAAGCACCACTGTAACTCAATGTGAATCAAGCCTCAGTACTTGATTGAGGAAGATGCCGAAATCCTGTGCATTTATATTTGCCACACATACTGATGTTAATGCTAATAGGCTGGTTGTGGTCTATTAGCTGCTCTAGTGTCTCTGTAAGTAGAGAGTACAGCCTCATTACCATCATAGTCCTTGCAGCTGGGCTTCTGTTGATGGAGTGTAGCATGGCAGGGCGTGTGCAGTCATTAGCTGTGACGATTGTTATTGTGATTATGTCTGTTCCAGCGATTTTTAAATCAAGGCACTGCACGTATAGCTGTACCCAGTTTACCACCATTCACAACATCCACCATGCACGCACACACACACACACACTGTTCTGACTACTCTGAACAAGTGTACAATGTCAAACAGGGGGAGAGGTCTGTATCAGTGGGCTGCCACTGTAGGACACTGAGAAATTTCCTGCAGTTTTAGAGGTGACACCACTGTATTTAAGTGGCCGCGCTGTGTGTGTGAGTGCGCGTGCTCTCCTGCATCTCTTTCACATTTTCTCTCTTTATATGTGCTTCTCCTTTCTGTTCTGTGCTTCTGCCATATTTCCTTTCTTGGCTATCAAGGTTTTCAGTCATCAAGTTCAGGAGACATCTAAAATATCTACTAGAGCCTCTTTTTTTTTTTTTTTTTTTTTTACTTTTCATTCAGAAAGTTATTATTCACATAAAATGCCCCCAAGTGGCATTAAAATAGATACTTTAGGAGCTCTATGATGCATTTGATTTAGATTTTATTATTGTAGATAATCCCGTCTATCTATGCTACATTTGATCAAGACCGTTACTAATTCTACACATCATAACGTACATGGTCTATGACCCACAGTTGGGAGAAAAGAATTTTAAATCTTGTCCAATTACATGGATATTTTCCATGAATTACATATAAAATACATCTACCTCAATTAATAACACACAAACAGTTGAACTTGGAAGTGTGGAGCATGGTGGAGGGAAAATCATGTGTTGGGGCTTTTTTGTTGCCTCTGGTTTGAACAGCTTGCGATCACTGAAAGAACAATGAATCCAAAACCAGGAAATTTTTATAGGGTGACAGAGTATCGTTTGAGGCTTAATAGAAGTTGTTGACAAGTCTACAGCTACAGGGAACATTTGGTGGAGTTTTATTGGTGCTAACCTAGACTCTTAATGATTCATTGATGTGTTTAATAAAGACATGAAAAGTAAAGAGGGTTCACAAACATTTTCATGTAATGTTGTAGTAATTGGGAAAGGCATACTTAGTTGGGGGTAAACACAAATCAAACTGAATATTAGCAATTTGGGCAGATTGATCTGTGGACTAATAGTAGTGTTGCTTTGGCTGGTGAAAATGAATGATACCTGTTGGATAAGTGATGAAACATCTTCAAAATTATACATCGACAATGAACATTCTTCATTCACACTCTCATTATCTCTCCCTATCTGCTGAGTATTGCAGAATTGACCATGTCTCAGCCAAAAGCTGGCTGAAATCAGCACATTTCAGCATAAGTCTTATTTAGGGCTCTCACTGGAATGACCATGAATTGATCCACTCAAATCAGTTCCAGTGTGCAACTCTGCCGGAGAGAACATTAGTGATTTATTGGGAGTTCATGAGCAGCTTGTTCCTATGGGAATTCGGTGTGATTAAGCAGGCACTTTGTCTTGATTTGTTGTTATTGATGAGTATGCTCATAAGGTAATAATTTGTAATCCAAAGCGATGAGTTGTGGACAAATGCAGGCTTGTTGCTTTGATTTATCATATGATACTCTTGTATCATACTATTGTATGATACAAATACTATTGTATGGTGGTTGTGTTTGCGGATGATTAATTCCGTCAGTTTTCAATAGAATATAACAGGACAAAAGAACAGCAGCAGACTACAGTACCAAGTACTATATGGTGCTGTGTGTGTGTGTCAGAGATGATTGATTTGTGAGCTTTAAATAAACATTTCCAGGTTCTTATTTCCAGCTGGGGCATTGTTCTGAGTCTGCAGACCTGTCAGTCAACACACACCTCATGTTCCATGCAGAGCACAGCTGTATCTGCTGAGAGGCAGAGAGAGAAAAGGGGTAGCGAATAATGGATCATAGGAAAAGATCATTTCTCATCTCTGTAATTACATGTCACTGTAATTATCAATGTTTTCCATGTACATTTTTCGGAAATATATTGAACTTAAATATATTACAACGTGGCTGCCAGCAGACGCTATAAATTCACTCTGTAGCTGTGTCATAACGGTGTTCAAGGTAGCACAGGAAAGAGCCCGGTGAGAGAGAGTTAGGCTGTACGTTTGTGCATTCATTTGAATATAAAACATCTTTGCAGTGTGAATACAGCACAACAGTACTAATGGAAAAGAATGTAAAGAATTCTGGAAACATGGACGGTAGTGCAGTAGTCGGCTCATAAGCAGAATGTTGTGAATTCTCAGAAATAAGATTACATGTCCGAGACCTGCAGGATATAATATCTGTGCAATTGCATAAATCATTTATGTCTGCAAGCTCTGAAGATAGAATCAAAATGATTTATTCACTTATTGAAGTCAAAAACGAAGAAAAGAAGGAAATAAGCAGTGGTACACGTTCACTTAATCTTTCTCTGATTCTCTAAATTAACTCAATTCATTTAAATTTGTCAACTTGTGGATGCCCAAAACTCCTCCCCTTTGTTTTGTTATTGTTTAAACCGAACCAGGGGGCATGGTGGCTAAATGGTTAGCACATTTGCCTCTAACCTCAAGGGTTGATGGCTCGAATCCTACTTCTGCCCTGTGTGCTGGGAGTTTGCCTGTTTTTCTTGTGCTTCAGGGGGTTCAACTGGGTTCTCCAGTTTCCTCCTCCAGTCCAAAGATGTGTTGAAATGCTGATTGGCATTTCCAAAATAGAAGTATTAGTGTGTGATTGTGCCCTGTGATGAGCTGGCACCCTTTCCAGTGTCTCCCATGCCTTGTGCCCCCGAGTCCCGTGGTATAGGCTCCAGGTTCCTCCGTAACCCTGTGTAAGACAAGCATTACAGAAAATGGGTGGATAAACCAAACTAGTACACAGCATTCTAGATTCCTAGCTTACATCACATGCTGCCACTAGCACTGCACACTTCTTGATAAAATGTGGTTTGGTTTCGACTTGAGACAATAATTCTCATTCTTGAGTTCGTTAAGCAGTATTCTAAGGAAAAACATTCTTTTTCTTAAATTCTTGCATTATTGTAGCAGACTGTGGCAGCTCCATTTTCCTAGCAGATGAATTTAGTGAATGACAGCTTGTCTGCATTTTGAATTACTGACTTACCCATCCTTTTTTTTTTTACTGCAATAGCTTATTATTTAATATAAAAATGTTAATCATCATAGTGCTGAGAGTTCATTATGTCTTTGTAAATCTGAAAGGAAAAAGGAAGTGTGTCCTCCCAAATTTAAAAGGAAAGTTATCTACTCTTTGGAGAATGGGGATGTGTCCTCACCATTTTTTGAAAGTGTAGTATGTTTAAATATTTAATATAATGTTTAACTGCCAACACTTTATATTTCTAAAATATAAAACTGTGATAAAACTCAGTTGCCTGGACAGCTATTAATTTATACAGCATATGTGTGGCAGTGGTGGCTTGGCGGTTAAGGCTCTGGGTTACTGATCGGAAGGTCGGAGGTCAACCCCCCCACTGCCAAATTGCCACTGTTGGGCCCTTGAGCAAGGCCCTTAACCCTCTCTGCTCCAGGGGCGCTGTATCATGGCTGACCCTGCGCCCTGACCCCAACTTCCTAGCATGCTGGGGTATGCGAAGAAAATGATTTCACTGTGTTGTAATGTGTACGTGACTCATTATGTGAGATCTTTTCCCAAATTTCATGTTTGCAGCACATACTGTAGCGATATAATCATATTATTGTGTCTTGAATTTATTTACATGAAACTACTACACTGTTACACATAACTTTATTTATGGACTTTAATGTTGTGAATTCTTTACAATTGCGGATTTCTTGAGTTAATACTGATGTCTGGTGAAAATTTCCATTTGAATAGGAATTTCATGTGTCATTGGAAATATATTTACTGAAAAAAATGTTGATGCATCCAATACTTATTTCCCCCACTGTATATGCCAGTTTAATCAGCATGTGAGCATGCACTTGGTTTCCTTTCTATTTCTCTTCTAACAACCTCTCAGTGCAACACAGTGTATGTCATGTAAACCACAACAGCTACATTTTTAAGGGCTTTCAAAACATCCATCATGCTGTTATTACTGTAGAGTTTTAGAAAGCTGCTGATTAAAATGGAAGCATTATCTTTTTTGTGGATACTTCAGAAACACTTTCGGTAATGGAAATGTGCACGCCTGCTTAACCTTGCGTCTCTTCCTCCTTTTATCTCTCTCTCTCTCTCTCTCTCTCTCTCTCTCTCTCACTCACTCACTCTCTCTGCCTGTCCCTCTTTTTCCATTATTCTTTTCTGCCATTTTCATTTCAATGTTATCAGCAACTTGTTTCAAAACACTTCCCCGTACTGAAGTGCTGAAGACACTTTTCCCAGGTCACCTTTGTCTCTGTTTTTCATGAGTCTCATTAGCTAAAGTGCACATGTGTATGACAAAGAGAGGGACGCTTGTTATTTTTTGCTTGCTTCCTTATTAGCGCTTAAATGAAAAGTTTAGTGAAGGCTTACTTTTTAAATGCCAAGGGTGACATGACTCAGTAAAATGAGGAAGATGAAATTAAGGCTTGAGGCATCTCTCTATATTTCTTCCACTCTGTACACACTAACTCACTTGTTTTTGTTTCTGTGCAATTATTTATTTTAATTATTAGATTCGATTAGATTCAACTTAATTGCCATTGTGCAGAGTACAAGTCCAGTGCCAGTGAAATTAAGTCATGTGGAGACTAGACATAATCAGACATGAGACAGAGACCCCTGTATTTATCAAGTGTCTACAAGAAAGAGGTTTAGATAGAGTCATGTGACGTAAATGATGTATATTTACATAAACCAAGGCTTTCAGTGGAAAATGAGCTGTTACCTGAAAATATCGAGTCTTTAATGTATAAGGTTTGATACATTGCTGCGTTTGTATCCACACCATTTAACTAATGTCTTTTATTGTAATCAAATTCTTTTCTCACAATGGTCTTTGACACAGATTACACAAATATTCAGAATTATGTTCAAGGTGCTAAGCATACATGTATGTAGGGTAAAATACACTCACTGGCCACTTTAATAAGAACATCTGTTCATCGACTCATTCATGCAATGAGCTAATAAACCAATCACGTGCAGTGCATGAGAGATGATTGATGTTTTCCCAGTCATCAACTGTCCTGTTTCAATGAGCCTGTGCTAAGTGCAGCCTTAGATTCCTGTTCTTGGCTGACAGGAATGGAATGGGATGTGGTCTTCTGCTCTTGTAGCCCATCTGCCTCACATGTTGTGAAATGTTCTGAAATAATTTTCTGCTCACTATGATTGTAAAGAGTGGTGTAAAGAGTTGTCAAGAGTGCACCAGTCTTGTCATTCTCCTCTGACTTCTCATCAACAAGGCTTTTCCGTCTGCAGAGCTGATGCTCACTGGATGTCTGTTGTATTTTGCACCATTCTGTGTCAACTCACTGTTGTGCGTGAAAATCCCACGAGCAGTTTCTGAAATACTCAAACCAGCCCATCTGGCACCAAGGTCAAAGTCACTGAGATCACATTTTTCTCCATTCCAATGTTTGATGTTGTCATTAACTGAAGCTCTTGATCTGTATCTGTAAGATTTTATACCTTGTGCTGTTGCCACATGATTGGCTGATTGGATCATTGCATGAATGAACAGGTGCACAGGTGTTCCTTATAAAATGGTCAGTATTTTTTTTTATCATAGAATTTTTATTGGAAAATCGCATTTTACATATTATATTATAACACCCCATCCAACAACCCCACCATACCCGGCCCCAACAAAATAATCACAGCCAAAACCAAAAGAAAGGGGAAACAAAAAACAACAACAAACAACAAACAACCAGAAAAACAAAAAAAAAGGTAAGATGATTAGTATTTACCATCAACATTCCCTCAATCCAACTCCAGGGTGCGTACATCATTGAAGTAGGTAATAAATTGTTGCCATTTTCCCAAAAATGATTCACCCCTGCCTCTGATGTTATACTTGATTTTTTCAAGTTTTAAAAAGAACATTAAATCTTCAATTTGTAAAAACAAATACCAGATATATAAATGTGTGTTAAACAAGTACCAAATATGTAAAAGATTCTACTGCACCATAAACAATATACCATGAAACTTATCCTGATATGTTATTTTATGCTTATTTTTACACCAATAGTATATTAGGCTGTGATGGCATCCATGCTCCTTTTGTTGTGAATGAGTGTGTAAGTGTGTGTGTGTGCATGGTACCCTGCGTTGGACTGGCGTCCTTTCCAGTGGGTACTCTGGCCTCGTACCCCGGGATAGGCTCTAGAGCCAGCACAACCCAACCCAGAAAAAAAAGCACTTACTAATGGTGAATGAATGCATGTTGGGGTATGTTTTAGGATCAAAGCAATGCCATAAAAACATGGATGTATTTTGTGATTTTGAAAATGGTGATTAAGTTAACACACAATGGAAGCTTTGAGTATGTCTGTTAGTGATTACACCCTTGGGGAGATACTACACGTGTAACATTCCCTAATGATTTCCTTTAACGAGGCTTTGAATCCCAAGAACAATTTATTCTATAATTGAGCGTATCTGCATGCTAAATCTTGCACATCCGCTTTGCAATAAACAAATGGATGTGAACAAGGAAACTGACCAAGATCAAATAATCAATGTTTCAGTACATTTCCTACTGAGAGCAGGAGAAAAAGGGAGGGGTATGAGTTCACAGACTGTCCTGTGTGAACGAGGTCTTGTTGCAGAGGGTTGTTGACTGATCTTAATCGTGCAGAGCACATAAACTCCATCTACATCTCCTTTCTTCATCCTGTTACCATGGAGAGGAGATTTATGGGGAGAAAAGGCTTAGAGCACAGATCTAGCGATCTAGACAGAGAATGAAAATGAAAGGAAAGAGAAGACAAAATCAGTTAGTGATGTTAGTTTATTATTTGTGACAGACAGCATCAAGGAAGGTTTTAAGTTCTGTATATAACTGAGTCCCTCATGCTCATCCTCTTAATAATACAAGAACCAGGATCCAGTTTCCAGTTACAAGCACGATTGAGAAGGCGCCGAAAGAGAAAATGGATACAGTGGAGGAAATAAGTATTGAACGCGTCAACATTTTTTTCATTAAATATATTTCCAATGAGATTATTCACATGAAATTTTCACCAGACATCAGTATTAACTCAAGAAATCCGGATATATAAATAATTCACAACATTAAAATCCATAAATAAAGTTATGTGTAATAAAGTGGAATGACACAGGAATAAAGTATTGAACACGCTAAGAAAAAGCAGTTCTCCAAGGCATGGTAAAGCAAGGAACCAGCTGAAATCCATAATTATACCTTCTATCTGTGCAAGTTTATATCAGCCGGGTTAGTAATATTATACAGAATATATATATATATATATATATATATATATATATATATATATATATATATATATATATAAAATGTAGTGCCGTTTCCCAAAACCCTCTCTTAATCCTGGCGCAGGAATAAGATGTAATTACTATGTTACTATGTAGTGACTCACGAGCAGTGAGTTCCATTGATAAAAACACAGTGTAAGAATTAGCCATTTGTTGTGTTTTAGGAGCAGACAATTAAATATAGATCATATACTGTTTTAAATGCAAGACTGCAGAATATAGCATGAATCTTATATCTTATAGTGTACAGTGGCAAGAGAAAGTATGTAAACATTTTGGAATTCCATGGTTTTCTGAATAAATTTGTAATAAAATGTGATCTGATCTTCATCTAAGTCAATGGTATTGACAAACATAATGTGTCTAAAATAATAACACAAAAAACATTCTGATCTTTCATGTTTTTATTGAGAACAGCCAAAAAAAAAACTCCTAGTGCTTGTGGAGAAAGTATGTGAACCCTTGAGTTAATAACCTCAAAAAAGCTAATTGGAGTCAGGTTTTAGCACACCTAGAGTCTCGTTAAGAAAATGAGTTTGGAGGTCTGGACTACAGCTACTTTGACTGAAAAAAACCCCTCAAACTTTTGGAGTTTGCTCTGCACAAGAAGCACACGCTTATGTGAGCCATGCCCTGCCAAAAAGAGCTTTCAGAAGATCTACAATCAAGAATTGTTGATTTACATAAAGCTGGCAAGGGTTACAAAGTGATTTCAAAGACTTTAGAAATTCACCAGTCTACAGTTAGGCAAACATTCTACAAATGGAGACACTTTGGGACTGAAATTTGCAAAAGAGCACATTGACACTCCACAGCGGTATTGGCAAAATGTTTTGTGGACTGATGAAACTAAGACCGAACTATTTGGAAAAACCACACAGTACTACATCTGGTGTAGAAAGTTCACGGCATATCATCATGAAAACACCATCCCAACCGTAAAATATGGTGGAGGAAATGTCATGATTTGGGCCTGCTTTGCTGCATCAGGGCCGGGCCAGCTTGCAATCATTGAGGGGAAGATGAATTCCCAGGTATATCAGACCATTCTTCAGGATAATGTGAGAATGTCTGTACGTCAGCTGAAACTGTGTAGAAGTTGGGTGATGCAACAAGACAACGACCCAAAACACCGGAGCAAGTCCACAACATAATGGCTTCAGAAAAACAAAATCTGCCTTTTAGAGTGGCTAAGACAGAGTCCAGACCTCAACCCAATAGAGATGCCATGGAATGACTTGAAGAGAGCCATACACATGAGACGTCCAAAGAATATGACAGAGCTAAAGCAGTTCTGCCAGGAAGAATGGGCTAAAATTCCTCCTGAACGATGTGCAGGTGTGATCCACAGCTACAGGAAGCGCCTGGTTGAGGTTATTGCTGCCAAGGGGGGGTCAACCAGTTATTAAATCTAAGGGTTCACTTACTTTTTCCACTGCCATTTTGAATGTTGAATGAGTGTGTTCAATAAAGACATGAGGGATCAGAATTTATTTTGTGTTATTATTTTAGACACATTATATTTGTCAATACCCTTGACTTAGATGAAAATCAGATCACATTTTATGACAAATTTATGCAGAATACCATGAAATTCCAAAAGTTTCACATACTTTTTCTTGCCACTGTATATAGTGGGAAACTATGCAGAGAGGAAAATGTGCCCTTTCCGTTTATAAACTGTCATTCTGTCTATATTCATTACTGACTTTTTGAAGGTTTTCTCTTTAATGCTTTCTGATCTCTGCATTGATCTCTCAAATAATTTGGAATTTTGGGCTGTTGCAATTGAGAATAAATTCTTGCATACTTTAATCCGAGTTTATTTATACGTTTATTACACTACCATTGAAATAATGACATAAAATATAGTGACAGAAAAGCAGAAAGCATTTGTGCTGTACATTGTCAGCCAACTGGTTATTTATATCGCTAAAAATCAATATAACATATCTAATCATACGTCATTAGGAAAACATCCCTGTGCAGCAATGCACATACTCTGTTCTTAAAGGGAAGAAGAGGAACTGATTTGGATCAGATATCTCAGACGCATACTTGCACACGGCTTGTTCTTGCACATGTGTTATGATCATGAAAATAGAGCTTCTATCGTTTAAATGTTTTCTGTATTTTGTCACTAATGGTATTGAAACCTTTGCACTCAACTGTATGTACAGATCATTTTGAGCTGAGCGCAACAATCTTAAATGCATTTGTTTAATACAAAAAAAAATGACTTATTTATATTAATGTTTGTACTGTGCCAGTGGGATAAACCCACCGTTACATACAATACTAAGCAGAGAATAGAACGGGAGGTACTGCGACAGAGACAGGCTAAAACATGGCAGTACAATGAAGAGCCAGGGTGCCAATAAAGGACAGTCACGCTCTGCAGTAGAACTGACAGAGGGTATCTCAGACATTACCAGCCTACACGTTTTTTTGCACTGTGTGTTTGTTTATCAGACAGATGGCTCAAGAGCAAATGAAATGTGTGTGGCTTGACTTGCATTGACCCATCCATGTCTACTGGCCGTTCTGCTTGTTTTGTGCTATTACATTCATTATCAAGGCATTCTACAGAGTACTCACACTCATGTCAGTACACATACCATGACACATGACACACTCCTGCTGGACAGTCAATTTCCTGATTCATTTTTTAAACATGCCAGTTCTCACTCTTTTTGACCTTCCGGCCCTTTGTGTAGGTGTTTGGCTGAAGCCCACAAGGAGCTCCCGGATGAGAGAAAAGCGGGCGGACTTCGTGGCTGGCTGTCTCGGTGGAAGGGTGATTGTTGCCGGGGGGCTGGGTAAGTGCTAATAGAGTGTGCCATATTACAGACATAACTCAACCATGACAACTGCAAAAATTTGTTCAAGATGACTGTCATTATACAAAAATTACCATATGTTCAAATGTGCTTGCAAGTAATTATGTTTAATAATGCAGCTTGGACTCCATGACTAAATCATTAGATATTTACAGTAAAGGCCACATTTTAATAAATAAGTGATGGACAAAAGTTTTTTAGAAGTTTCATTCCATTATTTTGTCTCAAGGTGTAAATAAGTAATAGCAAAACGCCAGCTCTTATAAAAGAACAAATCCTTGAGTAAATTCCTTTAAAAAAGAAGAAATGACATCCATGTTAAACAATAAGGGTAACAACAAATAACTATAGAATTCTATTAAATGTGGAAGTGCATCAGTTAAAAATAAATAATACTAATAATAAATATGGTTTAAGAGAAACACTATATACTTGCACTTATATGTTAATATGTAGGTTCATTATACATAATTTGTGTACTTTACATAGTTATATGCACAGGTGGAAAACTAGCAAAGTAAAGTTGTTACTACACTTAAGTCTGGTTTTTAAGTATCTTTACTTAAGTTTTTCTTTCACTTCATATTTTGGACTTTTACTTGTTTCATTTAAAAATAAATATATCTACTTTCTATTCAATATATTTTTAAACACTACATCAATACATTTTCTATAATGATATATATTGTTAAACCTCCGCCACCTGGTGGTTTAGGGTTGTCTTTCCATCTGTCTGTTCAGGATTCTTGTTAGTGTAGAGTGCCTGTATGTTTCATATTGTTGTAACCAGCAGATGGCCTGATTAGATTTTGGAATTGATCCAGACAGGGTCAAGGTCACAGCAAGGTCAAATGTCTGACACAGTTTTTCCTTAATAGCATCCTTCCTGTTTGTCAGACAGAGATGTTACCTACACATTCATACTCAGGAACCTAAGACCCATTTTCTGGCTATTTACATCCTATTGTATCTCAAGAACAAGTGTTTGAATGTTTTATATTGCAAGGTTTAATATTGAATTATCATTGTAACCAGCAGGTGCACTTACTGACTTTTCAAATTTATCCAAATGTTATTTTACGGGTATTTCACACAAATTAGTAACAAGATCTAGACAAGTTGGCAACCCTGTCGACGCCATTGGCATTGAGTTCTACTTGTTATTGAGTTATTGAGTTCTACTTGTCACATCAACAGTTGTGGCAGTAAGAATGAGACCTTATACCTACAACTGTAATATATCTGTTACTGTGTACTCTTTGTATTCACTGAGGCAGTTTGTATTGTCACAGATTATCATCCAGCTGGTTAGTATAGTTAGTTATCATGCTAGCTAACGTTTGAGAGATTAGGAATGAAAGGGGACACCTATTTACCATCAGTATATATAATCAGTGTGTAATCTGAGGCATGTGTCTTTTTCTTTTCCTCTGTTATTTGTACTGTTCCTTTCATACTTAAATTTTTTTTAAGTTTTTACATTTCTACTTTTACTTGAGTGAAAATTTTAAAGCTTTACTTAACTTTTAATCTGGATTTATTTAGATGAGTAGTTGCACTTTTACTTGAGTAAATCATTTGGGTACGTTTATCATTTCTGGTTAAACTTACAAACTACGTCCAACCTACAACTTACAGAATATATACTGCCAGTCAAATGTTTTTAAATACAGTTTAGCATTTTTGTTTAAATAATCTTAAATATTCTAATATTTGTACCGAGAACTCAATCAAGAAATGTTCATTATTAAATGTGGAAAATCTAAATTTATGAAACATTCTGAGGCCAAAATCTTTATCACTCTATTTGTAGCACAACACATATTTGTGTTTTGCAGTTAATACTAGCAGTGTTTAGGAGTTTTTATTTATAGGCTTAAAGGGTTTATACCCTCCGAGTGCACCTGTCTTTAATAAAGCACATTTAGACTCCCATTAGGATGTGAGATTGAGCAGTTAATAAGTTCAACAAAGATATCATTTTCTTTCTTTATTTAGATTTTTCTTTATTCTGTATCGTTTTGTGGGGGTGTGGTGGCTTAGTGGCACATTTGCCGCATACCACCAGGGTTTAGGGCTCGATTCCCAACTCCTCCCTGTGTGGGCGGAGTTTGTCTGTTCTCCCTGTGTTTCAGGGGTTTCCTTCGGGTACTCCGGTTTCCTCTTCCAGTCCAAAGACATGGATTGTAAGCTGGTTGGCATTTCCAAATTGTCTATAGTGTGTGACTGGGTGTGCGAGTGTGTGTGTGCGAGTGTGTGTGTGTGTCTGTGTGTCTGTGTGTGTGTGCGTGTGTCTGTGTGTGTGATTGCACCCTGCGATGTGTGGGCACCCCATCCAGGGTGTCCCCCACCTTGTGGATAGGGTAGGCTCCAGGTTCCAGGTTTCCTGTGACCCTGTGTAGGATAAGCGGTACAGAAAATGGATGAATGAATGGATATCATTTTGTTTGGTAATTAAACTGAAATAAACATTAACTGCCACAAAGCATGTGGCAGACAACCCTTGTTTTCAGTCCACAAACCTTTCAAGCATTTACAATTAATTCTACCTTTGTATAAAAAGTAGAGGTCCATGATTATTAGTTTATGATGCAGCAACAAGGTGTAATAAAAGTCCCACCCTGTTGATGTTAATACAACAAATGCCGCAGTTCAGATAAGATGTATCTGCGCTGCATGCACTTTCTGAATGAATTGTTTGATTTGAGCATGAAAAGATGGAACTAACCCTGCACACTGGACCCTTATTAACACTGCTGCACTGACTGGCTGTTCTGCTTATTGTGTTTTAGGTATTTCTATTAGCACTATGACTAAACAGCCCTGCTGTTTTCTGTCAGTGAAAAAAAACCCCATCCAATTGACCAGCTGTACCACATTGATACAAATATGATTACTTTGCTCACCAGCCTCTGTCATTGATATGCTGTGACCTTGCATTCACATGCTTGCAGTAAGCACAGCTGTCACTCTTTCATGAGAAAGAACTGAACCAGGCACATGACATAACTTACCTAATTTCGCTTCTGGCAGGAGACTTTTGTTCTTTCGGTGCGCTCTAAATCTGTCAAAGTAGGGAGTGGTTTGCTGGGAAACACCTATTTTGCAGCTTCTATCTCAGTTCATTCTCAGTGAGCAGAGAGGTGCTTATGCTAGACTTCACAAGACGTTGGTACGCTCCGGTCAAAACCATCATGCAGTTCTGGTTCTGAGGCTTTCAGTCCAACACGTGCAGATTAAATAGAACATCTGAAAGTTATGGCTGTCCTTAGACAAGGATTTCTTGACAAGAATGAAAAATTTTTGGACAGGATGACAAGAAGTAAGGGCATTTGATTATGTCAGTATACTATTAGAATATAATCAAAAATGGACAGGGGTGGACAAATCATAAATCCATTAACCCACCAGGCAAGTCAGAGCTCTAATATGCTTGCCCAATGTTTTGGTTGCCTGGAAACCTAGGCTAAAAATGATAGCTAATAATATAATAAATAAAGTATGATGAACTAGTGGGCAAATTAAGCGCATTAATACAGACACATATAAGTACATCAACTCTGGAGACTGCAAATCGTTCTCACAGGAGAGTTATATGTCATGCTGCATATACCATATGTTCCTGATTCTGAAAAGGTCATCCGTTTGTGCAAATAATCCAAGTTGTAAAAGCAGATGTATGTAGTGCAGCAGGCAGTGTGGTTCAGAATGAATAGAGTATCCTATAGTTTCAGCATTGATCTGTACACTCACCATCCTGGTTACTGGGAACACCTGTACACCTGCTCATTTTTATCCAAACAGCCAATCATGTGGCAGCAGCACGGTGCATACAATCATTCAGCTACAGGTCATGAGCATCAGTTAATGTTTACATCAAACATCAGAATGAAGAAATAATGTGATCTCTGTGACTTTAACATGGCATGGTTGTGGAATGGTGTGGAAAAACAAAAACATTGAGTGAGCAACAGTTCTGTGGGTGGAAACACCTTATTGATAAGAGAGGTAAGGGGAAAATTGACAGATTGGTTCGAGCTGCCAGTAAGGACATAACTGTAACTCAAATAATCACTCTTTACAACTGTGGTAAGCAGAAAAGCATCTCAGCATGCACAAAACATCAAACTTTGAAGTGGATGGGCTACAACAGCAGAAGATTACTTCAGGTTCCACTCCTGTCAGCCAAGAACAGGGATCTGAGGCCATCATGGGCACAGACTCGCCCAAACTGGACATTTGAAGATTAGAAAAAAATAATCATCTGGCCACATGATTGGCTGATTGGATAACTGCATAAACGAGCAGGTGTACAGGTGTTGCTATTAAAGTGGATGGTGAGTGTATATTTAAACAAAATGTGTACCACTAATAAAAAGATTAGGGGTTTTTTTTCTTGTGAAATACAATAGTGAATAGGGTTTGTTTTTATTTTATTTCTGGTTGTTGAAAGAGAGAAGAACAAAAATGCTTCAGACTTCTGAGCCTACTTGTCCTGCCATCAACAATAAATGAAAAAATCGAATAGCGTGGACAAATATTCTTCTTGTCCTGGCACGCAGGCTAGTGATTTGTCCAGTCCTGAATGAATTGCTTATTAAATTTTCACTGATTTTAAACTTTCACTGCTTGGCAGAAAAAAAAGGGATACTGTTCATCACGAATCGATCAGAACGAGTTAAAGCATCTATTGTTTAAAAAAATGTCTGCTCTAGTATTGCCTAATCCGCTTAACAGTGGATAAGTATTTACCATGTTATTTTCAATGTTGTTATTACGATACAGTCAGATCCACCCACTGATCCCAGGATGTCAATTAGCTAATGGATTTGTTTAGTGTAGTCCTCACACTGCAGCCAAAGCCAACAGTGTAACATCTCTCAAAAATCACCTCCTCCTACATCCCTCACATCTAGCAAGAGAGCGAGCCAAACTTGTTCCTCAAATAATGTTACCTAGCAGAGCTGGTAAGAGATTTCTGCCACCTCCCCAAAAATATCCTTGCAACAGAGTGATGCAGATGAAATTTCATGTTTTATTTCATCACTCTACACATTTAGAGACAAAATAAAGAAACAGAATATGTTTTTAGCCACAGTGGAGGTTGATAGAAGTATAGTGTGTGTCCTTTTCATCCAAGCAGCTTATTATTCTGGTGAGTGTGTGAGGGGTTTCTTTCAGCCTGACATATGGAAGTAGCATTTTCTTCTTCCTCATCTCCTTTTTTCTTTTCCTACAAACTCATACACTGCATACACACACACACACAAATGCTTCCAGAGTTATACAGATGATACTATAACAAGACGGGATACTTCTTGTCCTGTAGAATCTCATATCTTTTTAAGATTTAATGTCTATCATTAATTTGGTACTCATATTCAGGAAATTACTCTCCATCCCTAATGACCTTGCCCACCATCATAACCTTATTCTTATATTCTTTTACTGAATCTAGACTCCAGATGCAGAGTGGATCAACTATAAGACACGCTAACAATTTCTTTATCATGTATTTTATTATAATGTATATATGTCCATGCTCCTTGAGTATATGAATTCTATTTGCCAAGTACATTATAATAATTCAAGGTAGTTATGCAGTTTTGCTGGTATAGTCTAATATTAAATGTAATCAAATCAGAAATGTTCATCTCAATGTACACAGGAATTAATCAATTTCCTGTGTCTGAGACAAAAGCTCCATTTAGCTGGAGATGCATTAGCTCACTAATAGAAAGAAAGCATACCTGGAAGTCTCTCACTGGGTGTTGTTTCCATTAATTGAATTGCTACATTTGGACACTTTGGGCTATTTAGGTTGTCTGCATTAGTTATTTCAAAGACTGAATAAAGCGTCTCAAAGAGAAATAAAGAGAGAGAGAGAGAGAGAGAGAGAGATGGCCTGGGAATTGCAGTAGAATCAAACAATGAATTAAAAAGAGAGAGAAAGCGAGAGAGTGTGTGTGTGTGTGTGTTTGTGTGTGTGTGTGCGTGCACGTGCATGTTTAGCGCTTTGTGAGGACTGAATGTTCCCATAATGATGGGAATACATGATAAGTTGGCATTGTACGATGGCCTAAAATCCACACATGACACAAAATCCAAAATACTTCCTGTTAGAGTTAGATGCCAACATAGCATTATTTAACTATTGGAGTATTTTTCACTGGTGTAGTCATTAGCAATTTTTAATACTTATTATATTAATAATTATTCAGAAAGGGGGCCGGACGTATTGATTGAAAGTGTGCCAGGTACATGGTATTCCCTAATAATTGGAATAATTTTTTTTGGTATGCTGTTTTTTAAAAAAGATAATAATAATATTATTGAGGTGGCGGGGTATTCCAATTATTCTCTGTGAATGCTCCACATGTGAGTGTTTGAATCAGTTGGCCTGGGAATTGCAGTAGAATCAAACAATGAATTAAAGAGAGAGAGAGAGTGTGTGTGGGTGTGGGTGTGTGTGTGTGTGTGTGTGTGTGTGTGTGTTTGTTGGCCTGGGAATTGCAGTAGAAAGAAAACAATGAAGTAAAGAGTAACCAAAATAAAGCCATTAAACCACTTATGACTTCCCTACATTTTGACTGGTATAGCCAACACATAGCAAAGCATGATATAATGCCAGAAATTAGCTAAATAGTTTGACACGCTGCATGTTTCAGACTGCTCGTTTAAATCAAATAAAAATGTTATTGGTCACAGACACAACCGTGCAGTGAAATGCTTTTTTCTACTGTCTGTGACATAAAATAGAATTTACATAAACCAGAATTGACTTGTATACGGATAGTAAGTTCTTAAGATCATAAGGGTTAGAGTAAATTGTCATGATTATAGAGTTTTTCAAATACTAACATACAGTATTACAGCTGATAAGACTATTAAGACTAGTAACCAACAACTGAAAAGCAAACACAAACCCTTGACAAAACTGTGCCCAGATAGCCAAATGTACAAACACTGAACCTCGCAATGTAAGGCGCTAATTTATAGCGCACAATATCGATAGTGTGGCCAGGTACAGTACATGGTTTTCCCAAAGAATTGGAATAGTTTTGGTACACTTTTTTTTGTCGTTGTTGGGGGAACATATTCTGACACATTATGTGTTTTAATACTGCTTGTTCATTGGTATCTGTTGTGCAGATCTGGCAACCCAGGTCATAGCACATACCTCAAAAACTCATACATCGAATCTGTCACATCTAACAAAGAAATCCAACTCACAAAACATCACTTTTTTAACATTGATCATTTGTAAATGTTACAAGAAAAGCACAAAATAGAAATAAATTATATACTTTTATACAAAGTCGATTATTCTGTTTGCAGTAGTTTTTTTTTTTCATAAGAGTAAAAACCAACTGGTATATCAGCCATACTAATATACTCCACACCATTTATGTGTTCTGACAGGTGCTCTTCATTTTAATAAGTAATATGTTAATCAGCACATCTCTTACTTATTTCCTCTGAAGTCCTGAGCGTTTTGATGGTTCAGTGGTTGACTATTTCCACCATCTAACACCGTTTTTTTAAACCACGCTTTGCACTCCACAGAACACAGAGAACAGTTAGTAGGTGAGACCAGGTAGAGTACGCATGGCGAGCGAGAGATTTGGTAATTTGAACATTAATGTCAGACATATTACGACTGCGTTTTACAGAAGCATCAAGTCTCTTTTTTCATGTGACTATATCTGGTCCTGAGTGATTTAGTTGTGTGTGAGCAAGTGAGCATGTCCAAGTGTATGAGTCTGCACTCTGTCAATGCCCCACCTGTGAGTGTTTGAATCTGTTAGCCTGGGAATTGCAGTAGAAGTTAACAATAAATTTAAGTGTGTGTGTGTGTGTGTGTGTGTGTGTGTGTGTGTGTGTGTGTATTGGCCTGGGATTTGCAGTAGACAGAAAACAATGAATTAAGGAGTATCCAAAATAAAACCATTAAACCAGTCATGACTGCCCTACATTTCCTGTTCCTAGTCACCCAGTTGTACTAAAAAATTGTCAAATATCAGTGGGAATATACTTCAAATATATTTTCTCATATGAATTCATAGGGGTGCCAATTATTATTATTATTATTATTATTATTATTATTATTATTATTTTATAAACCTGTGTTTTGTTTGCAGTTGTTTGATATACAAGAGAGCAGATAATTTTTGTGAATTTTTCACAGCATTCCTTTGCTCATATTTAACAAGGGTGCCAATGTTAGTGGAGGGTACTGTATGTGCATCAGGAGGATTAAAGGTGATATCCAATACAATATACACTAGTGCTTAGATTGCACATCAGAAGCAGAAACATCCTTGTTTGGCAAGTTTCCATGTTGACTGCTGAGACATTTAGCAATTTCATGCCAGCTGTTCCGGGACATTGTCACTGTGTAGAATCTTTGAGATGTTAAAAATATGGATGAGTAGCGTTAGTTTCTCTCTAAAACTTTCCACCGTCATTGATTGTTGTTAGGATGACGTTCTATATATACTCAGCAAAAAAAGAAATGTCCTCTCACATTCAACTGCTTTTATTTCCGGCAAATTTCTTAACACGTGTAAAGATTTGTATTAACATACAAATATTCAACAACTAAGACATAAACTGAACAAGTTTCACAGATATTTGATGAACAGAAATGGAATAATGAGTCCCTGAACAAAGAGGGGGTTAATATTAAAAGTAGTCAGTATGTGGTGGCCACCAGCTGCTTTAAGTGCTACAGTGCATCTCATCCTCATGGACTGCACCAGATTTGTCAGTTCTTGCTGTGAGATGTTACTCCACTCTTCCACCAAGGCATTTACAAGTTCTCAATCACGTCTGGGGGGGAACACGTGGTTACATGTAATTTTCCACTGCGAGGACAATCAGCTGTCCTTCCTGTCTCCCTGTGGCACTGTCTTAGGCGTCTTACATTACAGACATTGCAGTTTATTGCTCTGGACACATCTGCAGTCCTCATGCCTCCCTGCAGCAGGCCTATGGCATGTTCACGCAGGTGAGCAGGAACCCTAGGCATCTTTCTTCTGGTGTTTTTCAGAGTCAGTAGAAAGGTCTCTTTAGTGTCTTAAGTTATTGTAACCGTGACCTTAATTGCTACCGCCTGTAAACTGTCCGTGTCTTAAAGACTGTTCTACGGGTGCATGTGCAATAATTGTTTATGGTTCATTGAACAAGCATGAAAAACATTGTTTAAACCCTTTCCAATAAAAATCTGTAAAGCTTATCTAGATTTTACAAAATTATCTTTAAAATACAGTCTCCTGAAAAAGGGACAATTTGTTCAGTTGGTTATTGACAGTGTTATGGACAGTACCCCCATTTAGGTTTGTACTGCACCGCGTGCATTGAATGAATGCAGGATACCCACAGTCACCTACTTACATACAATGCATTGTTAATAGTAATCATAAAGCCGATCATAAAGTATAGGCATACAGATCCCTGAGCCCTGTTTGATTTTCTCGAATGACATTTGAAAATGAAACAACAGGCTTATATATGAACAAGCTGCCAGGAATCTCATGATCATTGAAAACTGCATCATGAGTGAATTTTGAATTGCTCTTGCTCCCTTCAAATTTAAATGAACAATGACCTATCAGTTCTAGGATGGCCACCCTTATCGCTTCCCCTGCGTGAAACAGCTTTGTGCTTATTCTAGCGACAGCTGGTAGAATACTGAAATAATGTAGCATTTTTTTAACCCACGAGCAGTAGAGAGTCTGCATAATGCAAGTAGTGGGAGCTATATTGAGAATAGCGGAGCAATAATGAGGGTTGCGCATAGTGTGCCATGCCACGACTCGTCTCTGTGCAGATTGCAGAGACCGTGGTCGCGTTGTCATTTTCTGATTACCTCCCCCAGGAGCTCCTGTGGCCTTGCATTTGTTCTTCTGAGAAATTATGATGACAAAAAGTCACCCCCCAGCATCGTGCACATGCTCACATCATCTGCGCTTCTATTTGAGTCTCTATGGAAACTGGTACAACGTAGCCATGATGCTTGGTGATTTTAGTCTCGCCACCAGACCTCATGGAGACAGAGAGAGAACATTCTACACAGTGTGCTTCTCCCTGGGAAATGGAAAATATATTTCCATTGAGAGATGAGAAATATTTAGTGGCATGGCAGAAATGGTCTTCTATATTGTCTATATTGGGGGGGGGGGGGGAGCAATGAAGCACTGCCCACATTGCAGGGATTTGCCTCATCAAAAGAGTTTATGAGGCGGAATCTATGCGCATGCTGCATAATGTTTCTAGATATCTGCAAGGTGCCACCTGTCGAAATCCACATTAGCCCCCAAACCCAGCAGGTGGCAGGTGTTCTGTCTGAAAGAAACATCCGCTCTCATTTGCGTATGTGTGTGTGAGTGCAGTGGGGTGATTGGGGGAGGGGAGGGGAGGGTTGGGGGGTGCTGTGATGGTGTTATGTTGATTGAGCAGCTGGAGAGGCAGACTAATGATGTGGCTGTGCTGGGTTCTCAGAACATCTGTCTAAGAAAGACTTACTGTGAAAGGTCCTTCCTTCTTCCTCCAGCTCATCGGAAATAATAAACACTTTGATTGCCATCACACGCACTCTTATTTATTATTTTATAAAGTATTTAAATGGTGTTTATTTCTCATGGGAAAGTCAAAATCACAACACTGACTACATTTACATGGACAGCAATAATCTAATTATTCACCTTATTCTAAATAAGACAATATTGTGATTAAGGTGTTTACATGAGACGCTTTTAGAATATTCCTTTCATGTTCAGGTTTTACATGTTACAGAACATAGATCGATTAACGGTACACGTCATTACGTCCCCACGCCACGCCATCCGATGTTCCCTCCAGAATTTCACGTATCAACATACAGTTCGTCTTCGTTATGGCACCGTGTACAGTTTTGGATGTTTCATTTTTAATTTTACGAAAGCTTCAAGTGCAGTTAATTATTTGTCATGCTATACGTGCAAATAGACGACTGCTTGAAGCCGTGGGCTGCGTCGCAAACTGCATACTTACGTACTATATAGTAGCTGAGGTACTTGTATTTCACCTACTATATAGTAGGTAAGTACGCGGTTTTGGACGCAGCCGTGCTCTCTTGTTTACCATCAAAAAGTTGAGCACCGCCGTGTGTGTACGTGTCCTGTCGCAAAATGCGGTGAAAACTCCCACACGACGTTAATAGTGTGATTTAGGTGTGTACATGTCTGTAATGCACTTCCATAATGTGAATAAAATAGGAATACTCCACACGTCTTAATTTGATTTGTGTTTACTTCGAGTATGACTTTAGTCAGATTAAGGTAATCACAAATTGCTGTTTACATGGTAGTTTCTTAATCTGAGTATTGTCTTAATCGGGTTAATATCGGATTATTGTTGTCCATGTAAACGTACTGACTATCTCACAGGTTCTTCCAAACATGTACAAGTACAATCAAAGTATCTGAGTTTTTAATAATTATGCACAAAAAAAAAAATTGTATGCACATATCTGTGTTTTTGTGTTGACTCAGGTAATCAGCCTTCGCCGCTGGCCTCAGTAGAGAGTTATAATCATGTGAAGAGGAGGTGGGAGGCTGTGGTTCCGATGCCCACCCCACGCTGCTCCTGCACCCCTCTACAGACCACAAACATGCTATTCCTAATCGGAGGTGTATCACAGGGTCCCAGCAATGCCGTGGAGGCCCTCTGTCTGCAAGAAAGTGTCTGACACACCAACTTGTTCTCTTGCACCTATGAAGGACCTGTGCTGGACTCTGCAGGAATAACAGACATGCAGATGAAAATGCAGAGTCCTGCTCCTCCTGAGTCCTCCTCCCATGCACAGCTGACAGTTCAGTGGAGACAATCTACAGGAGTCTGGACAGCAACATGAATCTCTGGATGGACTAAAGTCTTTGAAGTCTAAGACAAGCAAGCAAAAAAAAAAAATCTTTATGTACACACAGAACTACACAGACAGAGGTGCAGATGCCTTTGAACTGTACAGTTTTTTGTTCACAATCAAAGCAGGGTACTTTTCTGGCTAAACTCAAAAGGAACTTAGGGCCATATCCACCACGCTGCCGCAGAGTTCACCTGCAGTAGCACGTTTAGCACTTTTTCTATTGCATTAGAGAAAAAGCAGAGACGGAGTGGATCTTTGCAGAAGTGGAGGCGTATGTCTGAGCATTGTTTTTTTGTACCTTCACAGCCATGCATGTGTGAAACTCAGCACTATTATTCTTAGAGCGAGAAGAACATGCCGCTAATGGTTAATAATCAATTCCTGCGTTTAATGGCTGTAATGGAGACAAAGCGAGTCAAGATTAGACAACAATAGTATGTGTTTTCTTGGAAGTGTCAGAGCCCCGCATAATGCATTTAGACCTTTAAAATTGCCACTTAGCATATCCGCAATACTCCTTAAACGAGCACTTGTCATGACAGTTGATGGTTTGGTGAGGGGATTAACATCTTTGAAGCAGTTTTCTAAAAGTGTAGAAGTGAGCAGCATGATGCTGGTGTCATGCCACGTCTACAGTTGGTCTTAATGGAAAATAGAAGCTGTTTTTGTTTTTTTTAACAGAACTAAGGTCGTCATGTGGAAGCTTAGATCAAAACACAATCCTGTCAGGTAATATACACACATTTACTGCTTGGATATATACACACAAACACATTATTACATATGCTTGGTGTATACTTCATTGGTGCTTCTGTGTATTTCCCCGTGGATGTGCAGGTGTATTATGAGTATAGAAGAAGGAGGTGGAAATAGTGTTGGCACCACCTAAGAGCCCTAAAATGCCAAGGCTGATTGATTATTGGCTGATGCAAACATTGCATTCAAACATACTATAAAAACTACAGCTGGCAACAGGAATGCACAAGCTTTCAGGCCGTGAATGATAGGAAATATCTCCCTATACCAGAAGGTGGCAGTAGTCTGTATTTGTCATTTTAATCAAAGAAAACCTTAAAGTCCCCATGAATTCAAAATTGAAGTTTTGTGCCTTTTAGGATGAAAATGTTAAGGATATCTATAAGATAGTGTGCTCCAAAACAATGACAAAATCAGCATTTAGAAAATATATGCATTCAGTTTTACAAGTTTACAGTCTCTCTCTCCCACCAGTACAGATCAACAATTTTGATGACATCATTCTGCACTCCAGCTTCTCATCAGATTTTTTTGTCCAATAAATGCCCTCTGGAATCTGAAGTGTCCCGCCCCCAACATTATAAAATCCATGGTACTTACTGTCAATTATGGCTTACCCCGGGCTGTGAGGTAAGCTAAACGCTATTGGCTATTTAAAAAGGGGGAGGAGCCACACTAAGTGGAAATTACATCAACACATCGTTGCACATTTCAAGGCACTTCATGGGGACTTTAAGACCACAAAAAAGTGTTCCAAATTGCTTACTACTCTTTTAAATAGTATGTCAAAATAATATCAATGTGTTAGTATCAGTATCTATAGTGGTGTACTATATACTTTGACACACTATTTATTGCAGTATTACGTAGTAGGGGATGTAGCATGCCACTGTGAAAGAGCTTCCTTGGAATGTAAACAGTGCTCTGTAAATTTAATTACGAAAGAATAGCTAGCTACAGCTGATGAACAGAAGTTGAGACACTTCATTTATTGTCTTGAAAGGGTCATTTGTTGCTTTGCTTTCAATTCTGTTTCTTAGAATGGACAAGAGGGGCACGGCAAAAACTACAGGGCAGTCAGCCACCAGTGTGATCAACTTGGTGTTTTACAGCCCCGAGGCATTATAATACCCCAGGCTTGTCTCACAGCCCACCCTTAACAGGACGCCTGGTACCTGATAATAAGACACATACGTATTCACACTGTCATAGTTAGACTTCCTCTAGGGTTTATTGCTGCCTCACAGTCATGTCTGTCTCTAAGGAAAGGTTAACTGTCTCAGAGGAATGCTGTGTGGATGACGAAGACGTTCATTTACCTCCAGCATTCCAGTGACACATGGCCTGCCGGCGAACGTGATGATCAAAGAACCATGCACATATGGTCCATGCACACATGTACACACCCACTCTTACCAAGCGAGTCTTGTTTGTTTAGATTTACACGTCCCTAATGAGACAACTGTGATAGTCTGCAGGCTGTAGTCTTTTGCAGCATGTCCCTAGTAGAAATTTGATAGCTCATGATGGCACTTCACATTGTGCCTGTGCAGAGATCGCACGGAAACACATGAGAATGCATGTACAAGGAAGTACTTGTACTTCTAGAAAAGGACGGCTTATTTTCGTCGTGCTGCTACATCATCGCAGGCTCTACAACACTACAAAGTCAAAGCACGCTTCGAGTGTTGTGCATTGTGTGTGGCTTGAAGGCTTGAATAAGGTTTTGACAGAATGTGACAGCCGCTGGGCTCTATACAGGCAGGGGATGTATGAGTGCATTAATTAGATGATGTTGAAAGAGATATACCTCTTTTTTTATATATTAATGGTGAACCTATCAGTGTAATGTGTTACAGTCCCCTATTCTGAACACACAT
This sequence comes from Ictalurus furcatus, assembly GCF_023375685.1. Classification (NCBI taxonomy): domain Eukaryota; kingdom Metazoa; phylum Chordata; class Actinopteri; order Siluriformes; family Ictaluridae; genus Ictalurus; species Ictalurus furcatus. The sequence continues at coordinate 15,077,320 of NC_071269.1, read as the reverse complement.
ATATCTTAGTTACAGCCCAAGTAGGAGCAATATGACTTTTCTTTCTGAGCATCAGGTTTTAGAGAGCCTAGTGGTAGTGATATAAATGAATTACACAAGTTGATTTTACTAGGTAATCTCATTGAGCTTGAATATTTTGGCCCATTGAATTTCTAACAAGGAACACAAGGTGTAAAGCTCACCTTGATCTTGAGTAGCAGTGTTGCTGTGATTTTTGACCATGTTTTCTTTGTCAAACATATTTCCTTGTGGTGAACCAGTGATTTTAAGTCAGATTTCCCAGTACTTTGTGTTTGGTTGGTCTACATGTTTGTTTTGTTCATCTGTGATGTGCTAAGTTGTCATTGTTCACCGTTTTCTGAAGAGTTGTGGTGCTGGGTCTGTCCTTTTCTCTATGATGCTGTGTTTTGACATTTGTATTTGGTGTGTAAATGCAGGTTGTGCTAGCTGATGGGTGCTGATTGTGTCTCACATGACATGCCGGCACCACATTCCAGAGCACAGCTGAGTGTGTATCTCCTATTCAGAAAACCTGCCAAAGAGGACCTCAATCAAAGAACAAAGACAATACCACTATAAAAATTGTTCTAATCTAGAGGATATATAGTGTATAGTGAAAGGGTGTGTAAAATGTGCAGTTACAATCTACCACAATCTAGAGAACAATTTTATATCTTCAAATCTGTGCCTGTGGCAGGCTTTCGCTGTTTACATCAGAAATAATGAAAGCCAGTGGTACACAATAGATTCAGTACGCTTACAGAGGAAGAACCTAAACATTGGTCCTTATTCATCAAAGTTGGGTAACTGATCATAAAACCAGAGTACGCAAATTCTCGTCTGCTCAGAGAATGCATACATTTGAGAGTGACATTTTAACAACCTCAAAAATTTGCAGTTAAATTACTGTCAGAAGCAAGTACAGTATGGTACAGTAGCATAAGTAATAACAGTAAAAAATAAAATAATATGCATAATCACAGTTGCAAACATGGGCTTCTTGTTGCAGCAGAACAATGCATAAAATCATGCAGATACAGGTCAAGAGCTTCAGTTAATGTTCACATCAAACATCAGAATGTGGGGGGAATGTGATTTCGGTGATCACGACAGTGGCATGGTTGTTGGTTGCAAGATGGACTGGTTTGAGTATTTCAGAAATTGCTGATCTCCCGGGATTTTCAAGCAGAACAGTTCATAGAGTTCACACAGAATGGTGTGGAAAAAAATTAAGTTTTCCAATTGGACCTTGAGGTGGTGATGGGCTACAACAGCAGAAGACCACATAGGGTTCTACTCCTGTCAGCCAATAAGAGGAAACACAACACCTTGGCAGTTCCTGTGAGCCTGAGCCTGAGCCTGCTGTAGCCTCAGATTCCTTTTCTTGGCACCAGCAACCCAGTCAAAGTAATTATGCTCATATTTTTCCCCATTATTTCGTTTCCACGTGATGCGTTTGACCTGTATTTGCATGATTTTATGCATTGTGCTGCTATATTATTAGCTGATCAGATAATTGCATTAACAAGCAGGGGTACAGGTCTTCCAATTAAAGAGGCCGATGAGTGTATATTATCACACACTATTTGAGGTTACATAATGTCATATCAAGATTAAAACTTGACAAACATGATTTTATTCAGTTTTGGTAGTTTCAGGGTTTGGTTCATTTCTGTTCACCTATATCCAATTAAACCTTCAAACTTCAGTTTGAAACTCTACCTATTAGAGTTTTAAATGAATAAAAGTTGGTAGGAAAGTTCGAAAATGGTCCAATTTACTACATAATTTTTAAAATGTTAACTTTTTTATTTATTTATTCATTTTAACACAAACACACACAAACTTCCATGTCTTCACTTATATTAATTTCAATAGAAACAAATATATTGGACCATAATTTCTTCTTTAACAGTTAACAGTTAACATTCATTTCAAGTTTTCATTTTGTACACACTTTTTATGCCATTTTGAGGGGACCAGCTTCAAGTAACTCAGCTTAACTCAGCTTCACTGAAAAGTATTTTCTCCTCTCTGTACTTTTCTTGATTCTAGCCAGCTGAATGCTTTCCTTTAATTGGCTCAATATCACAACACAATAAATGAGGCCATTTTACGCAGCTGAGGTTGATTCATCATTTGTGCTCAAATCACCATTTCCTCACCATTGATGTCGTACAACAGTTGTATGAATCAAACTCAGATTTGATTCAGTGAATCTCAAACCTCTTTGCAACTTTGATGAATAAGGGCCAATGTGTTTATATTGTTATGCTGCTTTCATTAGCAGGACTGTTAACCCCGCAGGTTAAATCTGCACACTCAATCAACTTCATTGTAACAGACCTATTAATAGCAGAACATTATTCTCAGAGCTTTTTCTAATACAAATTATGAATATGAATTAGCATTAACGGTATAGGAGCAGGAGCACTAATATTCCTACTCTGTGCAGGATCATATTTCCAACATGTTCATACTCTTCTGACAATCAATCTGAAGCAATTTTAAATTAAACCATCTAAACTGGCATCAATCTTGACTTTTTTAAAGACCATTATGCTTATTCAGCCAGCAGCATTAATTTGTACTTGAGTAGAAAGGCATCACTTGTCTATGCTTGGGCAGTTAATGAAGACCACCACTGGGGCTGTGGCACATGTGGCGAGTTTGATTTATGACATGACTAACTTTACGTGGAGAAGCTATAATAGGCTTCGTAATGATGTCAAGAAATTCAGACTCACAAATTTTAAAAGTAGCAAATTCACATTATAGAGAAGTGGCCTAGTGTTAGATAGTCCTCTAATCCATTGTTGTGCATATTATAACATGAGTCCATGGAGATTGATGGTCATTTTCGAATTAAGTTTCTGTCTCAAAGAGGAATCAAGAAAAAAAAAACTTGAATGTAACAATCATATACAGCATTGTCCTACTGTATTTAAGTGAACCTATTTCCTCATTAATAACAGACCACCTAAGTAATCCCTCCATTTTCCAGTGCATATTGTAAAAGCATTTCATACACAAACCTTCACTCAGACTGGCATAGTTGCTGACAGCGCTCTGGGATAACACGGGTTCGTGCAAGTTTGTGCCAGTGGCTCCAGTCCAGTAGTTCAGTGCCTATATATGTGAGATAGTGCCTCTACTATGACTCCTAATAAAATATTTGACCATTGCTGTCCAATACTGTTTTACTGTGTGCCTCTGTTTTGCCTCATTTCTTCCCCCTAATTTCAGCTGAACGTGACAGCAGTCTTGTTGCGTGCCCCGGACCATGAATACGTCTGGCCAGCACGCAAAATGTGACAAATGGATTGTGCTCAAATGTCACAATCATTCATTATAGATGAAGTAGAAGCCACCAAAACATCTTCAAAAGGTTGCCATGAGCTCTTGTAAAAGAGGCGCAAATGATTTGCTGGCCTTGCTGCCTTGCTTGTTATTGCTTCAATTTATGACTTCACATTCAACAGCCTGGCAGTTGAGGCTCATATTATAGGACAGACGATTTGGTTTACTGTGTGTAGAAGTATTTTTATACTGCCAGGTTTTGTTTTTGTTTTTACACCAACCTTTAATCCAGTTTGTTCATTTCATTAAATTCAGTACCGAGTACAGTACAAAGTGTGCTGAAATTGTGTGCTTGTCTGTTAGACTCTTACTTGCTCTGTATCAGGGTCTGACCTTTTAGGAATATTAGCCCTGCCTAGGTAAACAAGACCAGCTATTACGTTTAGATCATCCTTTTTGTTTTGTTTTTGTTTTTTTCTCTCTTCATTAGACAGTTATAAGTTGAACTAATAGGATTTATAGATTGTGTCAATCATGGGGAATAAACTATGGGCTCCTTAACATTCTGTCTTTATTCTGATATTGTGTGTGAGAAAGATAGAGAGAAAATGGTATTTTTGTATCCGCTACCCTGGCAACTAGCCTTGACATTTTGAAAATTTTCATATTCTGAACAGAACATGCTGTCATGGGTTTTGCCTTTACTGATTTCTCATTTATGCCATGTCAGATCTGACTTTATAGTGATGAGTAACAGGGTAGAGAATAGAGGTAAACCTACACATTTAAGCATACTGTATAATGCTACATCGTTCTATTGATGGTTACACATAATGTTCAGTGACTGGTTTCATAAAATATGTTGTAGGTTACAATTTTCAGTCATCACTTGGATATCTATTCCATGTCACTTCCATATCAAATTGCATGTGGGTATTACATATTACGTTTTACAGAGGTCGTCAAGGAGAACACACCAACCCAAACCTAGCAACCAATAACACGCTGTGCCACAATGGATCCTATGAAGTACTGACATCTAGGGCCATTTTCAAATATTGCACCATGGGGAAAAATAATCAAGATTTATTTATGCAACAGGACTGATAATAGACATTAAATTTGCTCCAAAATCACAAAACATTATTGAATTTGAAGGCCTATATTTATATCACTGACCTTGGCTGCAGTTTAACGAATTATAATTGAGCATTAATTCTCTTTATCAGTGGTATGTTGTTTATATGCAGAGACTAGATTCTTTCTGCTTAACATACCCCTAAAATCACAGGTATTCAAATTCACTTATTAATGCAAATTCATCAGCGCCATTTCAGAAGGGAAATACACTGACTGAGTCTTTATCTATCATGCAAACCTGATTACTCCTCCCTGATGAGGAGGTAGAAATAATTGTTAAAAGTCACTGAATTGCACCACTTTTTATATTTATGTAACACTCCAGGAAAAATTCATTACTTCCAAATAACATTTTCACAATTTCAGCAAGGTGTCATATCACCTGCATATGATACAGCAAAAAGGGTTAGTGAAATTGTTGTCATTTTGTCATATTGCACCCTGCTTCTCTCTCTCATTTCTGCCAGTGTGATGGGTGGTAATCCAATAAGGACCTTCCTTAATGCCTTTGATTGCCTTGACACTTCTAGGGTAAGAGAGCTTATCCTTATGAAATATACAGTCAGCATATTGAAATAGGCCACTGAAGTTCACAGGCCTCAGGGTATTTCGTCATAAATGTTGAACTAGTTACATATGTGTGCTAAGGCATACAAATGAACTGTTCTAAGTTATACTAACAACAATGTAGCTTTTTTTTTTTAAATAAACTCCTTCGTATTACTGGACTTAGCTAGCGAAACAAATCATGTAAATCGATATTGAGAATGTCTCTGCATTTCAGAAAGTAAGTTTGAAAACAATGTAGAAAAACTGAGACCTTTGTGGACCTAGCTGTTCAAACAGATGTAAATTGAGCTTTTGAATTGTCTGTGGGTCGAATGATTCAAGTCCATAGTTCCATTCTTTAGCACTTACTTTTGATAAACTAGACTTATTAAGAACAGAAGGAATTGTATATGGCTATCTTGAATAAATCATCATATTGATCAGGTTTCTGCACTGACCAGTACTCAGATAATGATAAACAAATTTCCGACCATAAGCTGACAATGATATAAAGTTAACATCATTGTTAAGTATGAAATAGTTTATTATGCACATATAGAGTATTGTGTACTTTTCTTAAAATACCCCAGATGTCCTCTGAAAATAGTATGTTCTAAATGATAAACTATAGGAAAGCTTCTCTTGATCTGCCTCTGAACTAATTGAGTGAGGCATGTTGATATGAATAATCCCTGTTGTCATGTGATCCGAAACAATCCTTGTACTGGATCCCAAAACAGTAGGGTATAAGCACGAGGTCAAAGGAACTTCAACCGCTTTTGTCAATGTTGAGTTGTTTTCAAAATGTGTTTTTAGTTATACATGTGTTTGCTAAGTTACAAGGTATAATCTGCACTGATATTGTATGGGAGGTTTTGATTGAGAAATGTAAGAATGAACATTTTTGGTTCAGAAGCTGAATAGGAGCTTTTCAAACTCATTTGCACGATGGGTCAGCGACTCAGTGACGAGACGGACGATAAGGAAATCGATGTTGCTGAACTGCAGGAGTGGTATAAAAAGTTTGTGGTGGAATGCCCGAGCGGAACCCTTTTCAAGCATGAGTTCAAGAGCTTCTTTGGTGTAACCGACAACCAAGAAGCTGCAGACTACATTGAGAACATGTTCCGTGCTTTCGATAAAAATGGGGTGAGTAATGCAGTCATTTTATTGTATTGATGCTGATTTTCATGGATTTATTGTAACAGTGAGACTAATGATGTCTCCATGTGGCCTTACAAAATTTGACTTTAGTATTATTTTTAAATTGGTTTTCTGTTTTTCATAGGACAACACTATTGATTTTCTGGAATATGTTGCAGCCTTGAACTTGGTATTGCGAGGCAAGCTGGAGCACAAACTGAAATGGACTTTTAAAATGTATGATAAGGATGGGAGTGGTTGCATTGACAAGACAGAGCTAAAGGAGATTGTGGAGGTAATCACCTCCTGCCCCTTGATCATTATTTATTCAGACAGAGCCAGACATGGCTTTCAACTTCAAAAACCTTTAAAAACGGTCACATAAAACGAAACGTTAAAGAGCATGATTAATGCAATGACACTGTTACATAAATAGTGTCATTCCACTAATCATGTTCTTTAACATTTCAACTTTAAAAACCTTTATAAAACTGTCAAATAAACCGAAATGTTAAAGAACATGACTAATTCAATGACACTTGTTATGTAACAGATATAATTTTGTTTAAGAGTTAGAGAATGAAAGAAGCTGAAATTCAGTTTGACCTCTGAAAGGCCCGTTAACTCTCACTGTGAGGGCACTCAAAGCATGTTACTCACACGCATACACCTGAAAATGCTAATCAAGTAAACATAACCGATTAGAGTGTCCTCTACTTAAAAAAATTGAGATCAATTTGTAACATGTTTTTATATCTATGAAAAATAAGCTGCTTCACTGATTTTGTAGTCAATCTACCGAATGAAGAAGGCCTGTCATGGAGAGCTGGATGAGGAGTGTAACCTACTTACCCCAGACCAGGTGGTGGACCGAATATTTGAGCTGGTGGACGAGAATGGAGATGGTTAGATCACGTTTTTTTGTTCTTTTTTCTTTTCTGTTGCAATGCATGTCTTTCACTAAGGTGGTGTAGGAAAAGAAAGACTTCACTAAATAAAATTACAAGCACATAAAAAAAACTTAAATTAAAACATTAAATTCACTGTACAGAAAATAGAACAACACCACTCTAAAGATAAGCTTGAGGGAGGAGACACTGTCAGACCTTCAACATATGAAACAAATGGACTCCAGACAGTAAAGAAATTGTAAACTGATCCTCGCATTGTCCCTCACATGATCCCAAAGGGATTGGGATCAAATGCTAAATTAGCCAGTTGTGAATATTCTTCAAACATGTATACAGTACTCAACATGACTCCAAAATGAATGGAACAGGGTAGCAGGGGCTTGCTTACATTTGGTGCATGCAGGATCTATGTTTGAAAAGGTCATACAGACATATAGTCCTTTCCAAAACTATTGGAACAGCAAGGCCAATTCATTTGTTTTTGCTGTAGACTGAAGACATTTGGATTAGAGATCAAAAGATGAATATGTGAAGAGAGTTTCGAATTTCAGCTTTTATTTCATGGTATGTATATTTAAATGTGTTAAACAATATAGAACATAACACATTTTGTATCAGACTGCCCAATTTATAGGCGAGCAAAAATATTGGGACATTTGACTGACAGGTGTTTCTTGTTACCCAGGTGTGTCCTGTTAGATTAATTGTTTAAACAGTGAATAGCTCTGAAGATCTAGCCTTCAGTTTTAGCCTTCAGTTTCACCTGTGAGGACTGTATTTGTTGTTAAAAAGGATAAGCCAATATGAAGACCTGAGATCTGTCTATGGGAGAAAAGCAAGCTGGAGGAAAAGGAAAGCAAGGAAAACAACAGCTGATGACAGAAATTATGAGAGCTGCAAAAAATAAACAACCAAAAAACAACAGTCAGTTACATTACCAACAACCTCCACAGGGCAGGGGTGAAGGTATCACAATCCACTTTTTGAAGAAGACTTCAAGTGCAGAAATATAGAGTCCAATACCAAAAGATGCAAACTACTCATCAGCAGTAAGAATCAGAAAATCAGACTGGAATTCACAAAGAAGATGAAGATACAGAGATGAGCCCCAAAGGTTCTGGAACCAAGATTAACCTCTACCAAAGTGATGGCAATGCCAGAGTGTGGTGAAAGAAAGGCTCTGCTCATGATCCAAAACATTCAAGGTCATCTGTGAAACATGGTGGAGGTAGTGTTGTGGCTTGGGCTTGCATGGCAGTTTCTGGAACAGGCTCACGAATCTTTCTTGGTGATGTAAATTATGATGGTGGAGGTTTTAGTTTGGTCAAAGCAATCTCCAGACCTTAACCCAATTGAGTAGCATTTCACCTCCTGAAGAGGAGAAACCCCCCCCCCCCCCCCCCCCGAAACAAACAACAACTAAAAGAGGCTGTGGAAGACTGTAAATCATTACAAAAGTAGAAACCAACAATTTGGTGATGTCAGTGTGTCACAGGCTTGATGCAGTTATTGCAAGCAAGGGATATACAACCAAATATTAGGTATTATTTACTTTAATTTACTTTATTATATGTATTATATGTTCTTATACTTTTCAGTGGTCTGATATAAAAGATTATGTGTTTTATGTTGTTTAACACATCTAGATGTAAATACCAGGAAATAAAGACTGAAATCCTAAATGCTCCTATCCATATTTTGATCTCAAACCCAAATACCTTTGGTGTATTTGGTGTATATAAATGAACTGGCCTTGCCATTCCAGTAGTTTCAGCGGGGACTGTATGCAGGCAATGAACAACTTTAAAAAATTTGCAACAGACCATGCCTAATAAAAAAAGGATGAAGAATGAATTTTGCTTTACAGTTTGGCACCAAACTTAATTCCAAGATCACTCTCTCAACTTGCCTTTATTATGGAGAGGGAAACCTGGTCAGTCTGGATAATAGCTGTGGATATATTTCTATGCATAACAAGGTTTAATGGTAAAAACTAAATAACTCATTTTTTAAACAATCCCCATTAATCTTTAGTGTACCCACACTATTTAAGGAAGGAGTGATGTTGAGCTTGTTCTCTCCTTACATAGGGGAGCTGTCACTGGATGAGTTCATTGATGGCGCACGGCGTGACAAGTGGGTCATGAAGATGCTGCAGATGGATGTGAACCCAGGAGAGTGGATCAATGAGCAGCGGCGGAGGAGCACCAATTTCTAAAGCAGTAAATGCAGAATCCAAATCCCTCCCCCGCCAAGCTTTCACACAGTCTGTTCACGCTTTACGATCTACCACAAACACTATTAGTTCTGTGAATAAAGACTATGCAGCGAGGCAACATTTCCCGAAGCAAAACTCGACCTTTCAAATGGCACAGAGATATACATAAGGGAAATGCCAAATGTTTGGTTGTTGTTGTTGTTTTTTCTGTTCATCTGTAATACTTCAAATGTAACATTATGTATATTACATTTGCATGTATGTTCTGTTAAATTCTACTTGGCTTGGGTTGAGGATGGCAATTAAGGCAACACAAATGAGGCATATTTTAATTTCAAAATAGGTTTCATTTTTAAATAAATTAAGTATACATTATCATTCCATTGTATGTTTTGGACCCCGCCTTGTGCCCAATGCTCCCTGGGATAGGCTCCAGGTTCCCCCGCGACCCTGAAAAGGAGTAAGCGGTTGAAGATGGATGGATGGATGAATGTATGTTTTGGACCAAATCTTCCAAGTGGATATTAAAATGTTTAGAGCTTATAAATAAGGTGTGGACGTACACAAATATGAGGCAATCTTGATGAATGTTGCAAAAATAGAAAAGTTGGCCAATTCTTTGCATTATTCATACAATCACAAAATCTTTGCTTTTCACAAGATGGCAGACATGTGAATTGTGTTCACACAAAGAAATTTACTGTTCAAGAAAGATTAAATTGCATTTGTTTTCTTACATGTTTCTTCTTAGCTTCACTAAATGTGGCAAGTGATTTCCCACTGCAATTTAACCATGATACTAGCCAGAGTTTAGTTTGAGTTTTGTATAGGGTCCGAATACAAAAGTTGAGACAAGCCCCATGGAATTGAGTATTTATGTACTCACTGAAGATGAACACATTTAATAAAAATTTTACCAGATGTCAGACTCTGAGTGATCATTTTGGAACCACTTCCATAAGAAAAGCAGCCCAGTTGCATTGCCTTAAAATCATCCCTGAACAAAACAATGTGGCAAGGCACTCAACAGTCTACCTGCGACTTTCCATACCAAATTAGTGCATGTAGCTGTGTGAAAAGTTTAAATACCCACTTAAACAAATTGAATATTAATACAGAAGGGGCTAAATACCAGTCCAGCTTGTTTTGTTTTTTATAGTGTCAGAAAGATATGATATCTGGTAATTGTGCTCGAGTCAACTGAAAAGAAATTCATATCTAATTAAAATATATTGTGCATGTAGGAAAATATGTGTGCATTATCCTGAGTAGGCTCAGAATGGATGTAGAAGCTTTAGTTTCACTATATACAAGCTGTTTGATGAAAAGTAGCAATGCTAGCACTTCATTACAGAAAATATAGTTGAAGGAAAACTCTGAATGTTAATTAACATATCAACAATGACATCCAAAATTTATTTTATACAAAAGTCTGAGGAGACTTTTTAAGTGTCAGTTTCTTTTATCAACATGTTGGTCTACTTTGGTTAAGTTTCCTACATTACCCACCATGCTGTTGGACTACCTGCTGATAATGGGTTATATAGCTGCACTGCATTCTGGAACTTTGAATCCAAAGCTTACACTAAATCTACATTGGATTTCTCATTCATTCATTACAGTTTTATAAGGAAATTAGCTGGTACATTTTATTGAGCATCTTGCAGAACCAGCCACAGTTCTTCACAGCAGCCTTCATTGTGTTTTTTGTCTAAAAAGTGGTCTCTTACATAATATGCTGCTTTCATTAATGACATCCAAACATTTTTCTGTAACATTTAATTTTGTGCTAGAAAACTAATGTTTGGGAATCTAAAGTTTTTTGGGAATTGTTTGGGAATCTAAAATTCTTTGTACTCACTAGATAATGTAGAAGTCATAAAATAAAAATAATCTATAATAAAGTTTGTGCTAAAAAAAATAGGGTGCCTAAAACTTTTGCACAGTACTAATTATATTATACAGTGGGGAAAATAGCCTCATAGGAAATATATTTACTGAAAATAATGTTGACGCGTCCAATACTTATTTCCCCCACTGTTTGTCTGACAGCTAGGTTTCTCTTCCAATATTATTCCAGAATTGTCTCCAATATAGGCGTTTGGCTGATCTAATTGTTTTCCTTGCACCCTTTTATAGTTAATCAAAGTTATGGTGAGTTTTAAGCTGCCTAAATGCTTTATTTCTCTTTTTAACTGCCCTACTACAGCTCTCATCCCACCATTGCACGCTTTTTCTTCATTTACTTCATGCATTTTTTGGAATTGTTTCTTCAGCTGCTTGTATAATGGCTATAATCACTTTTTGTTCATTTCTTCCACATCTGTTATATTCTTATTTACTAATTCGACACACTTAACTTCACTCAGCATTTGGAATGTCTGCCAATTGGCTTTATCGAACTTTCCACCTTGGTGTTCTCACTTCTCTATCATGATGTATCTCTACTCCAATCCAGGTTATTATTGGATAGTGATCACTACCTACTGTTGACTGGCCTAAAACCTCCCATGCGTTGATATCTGCAATCTCTGTGTTATGTGAACTACTGTATCGTGTGCCCTTCCCATCATTAACACATACCAAATTTTTCTCATCTATAAATTCCTCTATTACTGATCCTTTTACATCTGTAGTCCTACTCCCCAATAGCACGCTGTGTGCATTAAAATCCCCACACCATACTATTTTCCCTTGTATCAACACACATTCAGTGTATCAGTGCTCAGCCTATTACAGGGATTATAAAAATCGACTATTAGTATACTTTCTTTTCTTGTCCATATTTTGACTACAACAGATTATGTCCTTTCCCTTTATTGATAAGATTATATCTTACCCCATTTCTTACCAAACTTGCCACCCCACCACCTTTTCCTGTTTCCCTATAATTTCTGATTGTAATATATCCATACAATACGAAGTCTACCTGTGGATTCAACCATGTCTGTTGTACACATATTACATGAGGTTTATCTAATAAATCAGACACAAACTTTTTGAATTCTTGTCCATTAGCTACAAGACTGACATTCCACTGGAATATAACTAGCATCATGAAGAGCCATCAGCCTATGACTGAGAGTTAGAGATTCCTGCAGTTAACATTTTTTCCACTACTTCCCAGCTAAGTCCTTTAATAGCAAGGCATTTTTCCACTGATTTCACTATTATTTTGATCTTTTCAATCTTTCTCTCGGTCTGTGACAAGCAATTTGTCAAATCAACCATAAACAACACAAACTCAAATATTACTTTGCCACAGTCTTTTCACAGCTCCCGAAAGGCTGTTGCATTTCTCCCCATTACTAGTTGTTTTAAGGTATTTTACTTTTGCCCCTGTAATATTGTCTTTTATTTGTTCCTCTGTAATACTGGTAGGTATTCCTGAAATGACTCCTCGAACCAATTTTCTGTATTCAATCAGCAAACACTGAACTCTCTTACCATCTATTTTATTCAGTTGCATGGCTTTCCCTTGCTGGACTTTATTTCTAACCACAATCAACAGTGATCAACTTCATCTGTGTTGGACGTTTCCTTTTCGTTTTTATTTTAAATTTTTGTTTGTTTGTTTGTTTGTTTGTTTGTTTGTTTTCTCGATCGTACTACGTTCGATATACTCCGATCTCTCCCGCCATCTTCTTCGAATCCCGACTCATCGCTATCCAGCTGTTACCACCGCCCCTTTCCGACGAAGGGCTTCCTCCAAACCTGGACTTAAGTATCCTGCCTGGCAGGTGCAGCCAATTAATCAGCCTGGCGAATTATGGGTAACTGAGTTCTCCAGCATGGCCTCTCGCTGTGCGCGCCGCTGCTGCCCTCTGCTGGCGGTGTAGCACGGCCTCTTATATTCTGATCGTAAATTAGTATATAAACGCAATATGTACACACACCATCCACTTGTATTTGTATAGGAACACCTGTACACCTGCATATTCGTGCAGTTACCTAATCTGCAAATCATTAGCAGCAGTGGAATGCAAAAAAAAAATCATTCACATACAAGTCAAGAGCTTCAGTTAATGTTCACATCAATCATCAGAATGAAGAAAAAGTTTGAGCTTTGTGACTTTGATTGTGGCATGGATGTTGGTGCCAGATAGGCTGGTGTGAGTGTTTCATAAATTTCTGAACTCTTGGGAATTTCACACTAGATTTGGGTAAAAATATCGATTCTCCGATTGTAATTGGTCTTCAATTTAACTAAACGATATCAATCCCCAAATCGATTCTTAATGCCCGTGCTTCACTTGAGAGGATGTGAATATTATCTGTAGTTCGCCTCTCGTCCTGAAGATGTCGCCATCTTTAATGTTTTGAATTTTGAAAACGGTTTTATTTCTTAAACATATTTCAAGTTGTTAATGAATTTCATTGTTGCACATTTACAATGTTTTTATTGATTTTTTTTACACTAATGCAGTTTGTACTTACCTTCTGTGCATTGTATGCACATATTTATGATTCCTTGTTACAATGTTTGTTACTCAAAGAAAAAGTAAAAGTAATTAAACATAATTGTGTGGGCCCTATTGTTAATGTAAATGTGCATTTCAGTAATATAGCTAAGTAGGAGGGTTTCAGTTACCAGCATTTATATTAAAACATGGATTCCATGTCTGCAAAACTAACATTTTAAATTAAATATTGATAACGAATCAATATTGAGTTGAATTGAACCCAATATAAATAAGAATCGAATTGAATTGCCAAATTGGTCTCAATGCCCAGCCTTATTTCACACACAACATTCTCTAGAGTTTATACAGAATGGTGTGAAAAACAAAAAACATCTGGTGTGTGGAGGGTCTGCAGGCTGCAACACCATGTTTATGAGCGAGATCAGAGGAGCATAACCAGACTGAGCTGAGCTGCCTGAGCTGAATGTGCAGGTGTGCGGGTGTCCCTAATAAAGTGGACGGTGAGTATATCATAGGTTGTAGACTTTATTTTTGTTGTTTGTTATGTGTGATGAAAAAAACTTTGTGACGTGCTGGTATTGGAAAATAATCAACGGGGCACCACCCCCTCGCTGATTATTTTCCTATAACAGCACACCACATTGTGTTTGATTCCTGTTCTGAAAATATACGGAATTTCAAATATATATTAAATATATTCTATTCTAGACATACACAAACACATACACTGGTATGATCAGACTGCACATTTGGGCAAACCAACTAGTGAACGAATCTGAATCATTTATCTAGCGGTCATAAAAGACTCAAGTCACTGAAAAGACTCAAAATCTTCGTCTCTATTGCAGTAAAACAGCCCTACAAAACGCGGTCAATAGTTTTGCTTGACCCGCCCCGGCTCGCCAGGTGCACGCTGATTGGCTATCCGCACTTCCGCGTCCACGCACTTCCGGGTTTGATTTTCCGTTGCGCTGTGCAGGAACAAAACTAAATGCTAGCGAGTCACTTAGTTGTAAGCAGTTAGCATTTTGGAATGTGAATGAAGTGGAAATGATAGAGTAGTTTTCTTTAATCCAGCATTCGTTGCATGTAATATTTATTGATTAAATTTGTTGCTAGACTGTTATATCTATCTATAAGAACATATCTATCATATAGTTTAGTCGAGCTTAAACAATCTTATATGCACAGTTTAAAGTAAAATGTCGCTTGTGTGTTAAAGGATTGTCAGACCTTGCCTGAAAGAGCTGCGTTTGATGAACTAGGATGGGAAGTAAACTGAAGTATGTGAGAGGAAATCTGTTTTCCTGCCCCAGCACAGACTCTCTGGCTCACTGCATCAGCATGGACTGCAAGATGGGCGCAGGCATTGCTGTAACCTTTAAAAAGAAGTTTGGAGGAGTTAATGAACTCTTGGCACAACGTGAGTGTCAAAGCAAGAGCATTTGCCTGAGTCAGTATTTACACTGATTGGTTATGTTTTCTGTCTTTTCATAGAGAAGCAACCAGGAGAGTGTGCAGTGCTTAAGAGAGGTGGACGGTTTGTGTACTACCTGGTGAGATCATGGCTGAGTCATCATTGCTTGCTGTTCAATATACCACATTGCAGTTAAATGCTTAATTCTGCCTCAGAAGGCATTGATTAAGTGAGCTCTTACTGTAATACCAGTATGGTGTTGTTTCTACAGCTTACACAGGGAACTGTATGGCAGATGCTCTACATAAACTTGTTAGAAACAAAACACACCGATCAGCCATAACATTAAAACCACTGGCATTTGACGTGAATAACATTGAACTCGTTACCGTGAAACCTGTTAAGGGGTGGGATATATTAACGTGCACCTATTATGATTTTGAAACGTGCCTAATTTTGTTTTAAAGGTCTCTCATAATAGATTTACACGCATCCAAGGTCAAAAAAACAGTTTAATGTGCTCATAATTTAAACCGCACCATTACCGTTTTTTGTTTGCCATGCAAACAGTAGTGCGCACATACGCTTATAATTACAGTAATTGTAATTACACACTAGATATATAAAACAGCACACTGCAATTTTAATTCCATCCAAATCTGCCAACTCTGTGTTTTTCTCACACAACCTCTGTAAAAAAAATTCCAGAGCAAATTACCTACTGTTTTTCGGCTAAGTCAGCGATCCTCTGAGAAATCTAATCCTGTCCGAATGCGAATGTCTGTGATTGCCGAGAATCTTTTTTCAATTGAGTTTAATTCAATTTTATTTGTATAGCACATTCTACAATGGACATTGTCTCAAAGCAGCTTTTCCTTGTGTGTTTTGGCCAACGTGAACTATCGTAGAGAGCTCAACGCTCTCCTGGGAAAGAGAGGGCACCAGGATGTACTATAGGCAGAAGGCAAGCTGATGCAGGAAGTGTGATGCTCTGGGCAATGTTCTGCTGGGAAACCTTGGGTTTTGGCATTCATGTGGATGTTACTTTGACACGTACCACCTACTTAAACATTGTTGCAGACCAAGTACACCCCTTCATGGCGACAGTATTCCCTAATGGTAGTAGCCTCTTTCAGCAGGATAATGCGCCCTGCCACACTGTAAATTGTTCAGGTATGGTTTGCGGAACATGACAAAGAGTTCAAGGTGTTGATTTGGCCTCTAAATTCCCCAGATATCAATCCGATTGAGCATTTGTGGGATGTGCTGGACAAACAAGTCCGACCAATGGAGGCCCCTTCAGAGGCCTTGTGGAGTATGTGCCTCAATGGGGACCTACACAATATTTGACAGGTGGTTTTAATGTTATGGCTGATCGGTGTACGCGTTTATTGTCTGTGAGGAGATGGTTATTTAGCATGGAAGGACGTGCCAGAGTCAACGTTTTGTAACAGTAAGAGGTAGAGCTGTAACTTTGTTTTCTTCAGGTAACATGACAAGAAAAAGAGTCTTGTAAGGGAACTACTATTTATACTGTAGTTGTTATAACAAGCGAACTTATTTTGCAGACATTCCGTTAACTATAAATGGATTTTTAAAAAATGTCATTCTGTAATGAACAAATAAGTGTTAGTGGCAAATTGATCTGGTATAAGAGGAATAAAACACTTTAGGATGTTATTGGAATATAATCAACTTTGTGTTGGTAACCACCCTGTCATTGATTATTTTCCTATGACAGCACACCTGGTCATTGATTGTTTTCACAATACGGCACACCTGGTCATTGATTGTTTTCACAAAACAGCACACCCTGTTGTTGATCATATCCTATAACAGCATACCTCATTGTGTTTTATTCCTCATGTAAAGAGGTTAATCAGTTTGTTTGTACTGTTTGAACGTTCTAAATCATCTTTGTATCATTTACCCCCAAACCAAAACAGATTACAAAGAATAAGTACAACCAGAAACCTACCTATGAAACACTCAGACGAAGTTTGGCAGCAATGAAAGCACACTGCTTAGAAAATGGAGTCACCAGGCTATCAATACCACGGTATGGAGTATTTTTTGCATTTCACTGGCTCATATTAAACCTACTTAACACTGAATATCCACTGGAAATTCCTCTTTACAAGGAATCAGAACAGATAACTTTTTCAATATATTGTACTTTTGAATATGTATTTGGGGCTTTAGGATTGGCTGTGGTTTGGACCGGCTTAGTTGGAGGAATGTGTCTGTGATCATTGGAGAAGTCTTCCAGCACACAGATGTAGCCATAACTGTATATTCACTATAAGGCTGCAACAGTCCAGAAAGAAGACTGACACTTTCAGTGCCTGGATCATCATTGAATTATAGCACCTATATTTCCGTTCTTGGCTAAGGGACAACGTAGCACTGCTAGCTTGTAAATAATTTTCACGTCTAATGAATAATTTTCACGTCTAATCAGCTTTCACATTCTATTCTCTCTAAGCCCTTGGAGTTTACAGAAGATTAAGCATGTTCACCACTAGATGGTGTTATTATTTGGAGTAGGTCAAGGTGTTTCTAAAGCTGATATTACTCTGGTTGTTCACTTTCTTCTAGTGCCAGATTAAGTAAACCTGTGATTGAAAAAAACACATATAATTGTATTTATGCCAAACCATGTTGCATTATTTGTTACTTATTTCTCCATTCCTTCATCCTTTTCAAATTGTTAATTCAACTTTTCCTCTGCAAATAATACATTTTTGTATCTCTGATATTAATTATTAAATAGTCATTAATAAATGAAACAAATTTAAATACTAGGTTTTAGTATTCCTGACTTTTTTCCTCTTTGGCACCATTATTTTGCTGGCATTTTGTTAGAAAATAAAAACTGAATATAAAGATGCATGTAATATATTGAGAGTGATGTTTTTGACATACAGGTGTGCGTCTCAAAAAATTTGAATATCGTGGGAGTTGTTTTTTTCCCCAGTAATTTAAATAAAAAAGTGGAACTGTCATATATTCTAGATTCATTGCACATAAAGTGAAATATTTCAAGCCTTTTTTTATGTTGATTATGACTCACAGCTCATGGAAATCAAAAATCCAGTGTCTCTAAATATTAGAATAAAGAATATATAATGCAGGATATTTCAGCAGGATAATGCACCCTACCACACTGCAGAAATTGTTCAGGAATGGTTTGAGGAACGTGATACAGATTTCAAGTTGTTGACTTGGCCTCCAAATTCCCCAGATCTCAATCCGATCGAGCATCTGTGGGATGTGCTGGACAAACTTGTCTGATCCATGGAGGCCCCACCTCACAACTTACAGGACTTTAAGGATCTGCTGCTAACGTCTTGGTGCCAGATAACACATCACACCTTCAGAGGTCTTGTGGAGTCCATGCCTCAAAGGGTCAGAGATGTTTTGGCAGAACAAGGCGGACCTACATGATATTAGGCAGGTGGTTTTAATGTTATGACTGATCGGTGTAAGATGTCTTTAGCTTCTAAAATAGAAAGTACATAGTTGTCTGTTTGCCAGTTTATGGCCTACTGAAAATTGAAAATAAATATTAAGCAACGGTGTGTGATATGTAAAGGCAGACAGAAGGATGCCAACAATATAAAAACTTGCTTAAAAGTGCTAAAGGAGTATGGTGAAAATTTTCCCCATTTGTGTCGCACTTCCTGGACGTGTTGCCACCTGTCATTTGACAACGTGGATGTATCGAACTTGCTTTGTAAGATGGAGCGTCTGCACAGTGAGATGAGTGCAATAATGCATGCAGTGAAATTACAATGGGATATAGGGGAAGATCTACATGTTGCTACTGCAACCACTGATAGCAAAGTTTCCAATGTGGAGAGGCGGCTGGAGAGTCACAGAGAAGGCCATGGTTTGGATTCTTTGATTTAAAAAATGCCTGTGTTGGAGAAATGGCATGTGCCCCCACAGTGGAAAGTGCTGTGGGGCTGAGGCGACTATGGGTGGCACGGGGCCATCGACGATTGATGAACCCGTTGGTGTTACTTGAATGGCATCGGAGGCACTACGAAATCATCAGAATGGAGCCTTGTGGTGAAACATGGCAGACGCATGTGGAATCATGTGGATGGCCAAACTCCTCTGATAAATCAGCAAAGTAATAAAGCTAAACATAAGAAGTCTAAGCCTGTTATTGGTACCGGGGCACGAGGGAATGTAAGTGTGGTGTGAACGAAGCTAAGTGTGTTTGCTACCAAATTCTCTCCAGACCTTGATGCTGCAACATTGTCCAACCATCTTAAAGAAAAGGTTGGGTGTGATGTGAATTGCCAACACATTGTCACTGTGAACAATAGGTACATCTCATTTAAAGGGACTGCTGAGTGCAATAATGTGCCTGGAGCTTAGGCCTGAAGCCTCTATCGTCGATATTATTAGCAATGCAAAATGAGAGCATTGGAGGTTAATACACCCTCCTACACTTCTGGTGCACTTATGACAGAGGAGGCAATGGCCACTAAGGGCATTTGAACTATCTATGCATGTTATATACTATAACTGACAGGGCCTGCAAATTGGCAACAGTGCAGGGGATGATCTATTACAAAACTGTGACATCTTGTGCTTGCAAGAGCCCTTTTATCTAAACAGGACTTGGATAAATTGAACTCTTTTAATGACAACTTTCACAGGGCTGGCACATCCACAACCGTTCTTACTATGGTTGTAGTGAGAGGTCAGATAGCAGGAGGAGTGGCGACTCTGTGGCATAAAAGGCTGGACTCAGTGATAAACCTCATCAAGTTTGAAGTTGATTGGTGTTTTGCTCTATGGATAAAATGTAACAACAAAGAGTAAATTATTCTTAATGTATATATTCTTATGAATGTCAACAAAATGAGGATGAATGTTTAAAGAGACTTGCTTTTATTAGCTCCTTTAGTAATGATAATCAATTTGCAAGTGTATTTGTGGTTAGGGATATGAATGCAGATCTTACAGATAAATCTTCGATGTTTGCTAAGCATATGCTGCATTTTAGATTATCCAGTCAATTGCTTTTACTTATGGATAGTTCTACTTATATAAGTGAAGCCTGGCATACGACCTCGTGGCTTGACCACTGTATTAGTATTGCTGATGCTCATTCCACTCTACAATCAATGGAAACTCTTTATGAGGCATCTACCTCTGATCATGTACCATTAGTAATGACTGTTGATATGGAAAGTCTGCCTGAGATGAATTATGAGTTAAAGAGGGCTGGTTCAGTAAAATTAGACTGAAGCAAACTTATGAAAGATGATGTTCTAATATATCAGGGGAAAACTGATTCTCTTTTGAATGAGGTGGTATTACCCAGAGATGCAGTTATGTGTACAGATGTGAATTGTAATGAACGTTCTCATGGTTCAGCCTTGTGTGATATGTACGATGATATTGTGGGAGCTGGATATGAGGCTAGTAGACCATATTCTATACGCATTGATAAGAAATATAATAGTAAGCCAGGGTGGGAAAAGTATGTGTCTGGATGCCATAGCCTACTGAAGCTAAGGAAGTGTTTAAGGCATGGAACTTAGCAGGTAGACCCAGACAGGGGCCTTTTCTGGAACAAAAAAATTTAACAAATGCTAGGTATAAATATGCAGTTTGATATGTCTGTAAACATGAACAAATGTTGAGAGCAGACTCAATGGCAGAAAATCTGCTACATAATGACATTAATGATTTCTGGAAGGATGTAAGAGCTTAAATAGGAATAATGTGATATTAGCATGGGTGTCTCTGGAGCTGAGCATATAGTTGAACTGTGGAGACAACATTATTTTGCCTTGTTTAATTGTGTAATGAATGAACTGTATGAAGTAGAAAAGGTTTCCTGTACTGATATGTTGGGCATTACAACAAATGACGTTTATAAAGAAATAATGCAGCTCTCAGATAGGAAAGCCAGTGGCTTGGATTAAATTACTGCTGAACATTTAAAGTTTGTGAGCCCTAGGGTTGCGGTTCTTCTTGCCATTTGCTTTACTGGCTTGATAATACATGGGCTGTTGCCGGAGTCTGTGTTGTTGGTAGGCTTGTTGCCTGTTATCAAGGATAAAGCTGGCAAGGTGGGAAGTTTGGATAACTATAGACCAATTGCGCTAGCTAGTGTGTTATCAAAAGTTTTGGAAAGAATTTTATTAGAACGATTAGGTGTATATCTTGGTACCACAGATAAGCAATTTGGCTTTAAGGCACAGTATAGTACTGATTTGTGTATATATGCACTGAAAGAAATAGTAGAACTGTATAAAAGACAAAATTCTATAATTATATAGTTTTTATATATATATATATATATATATATATATATATATATATATATATATATATATATATATATATATATATATATTAAGGTTATAATTGACATATATAAGGTAATCATCAAAAGTTGTTTGGTAAACAACAACAAAGAGGTGTGCCTAACAACATACTAAGAATTTTGGCATGTTGGTACGCTGATCAGAGTATGACAATAAAATGGGGTAATAGTGTCTCAGCTCCTTTTGGAGTAGGTAATGGACTGCGGCAGGAAGGTCTACTCTCACCAGCCCGTTTTAATGTCTATATGAATTAATTGTCAGAACAATTAAGTGACTGTAAGACTGGATGTATGCTTGGTAATGTCTTAATCAGTCATCTTATATATTATGTAGTGCTGGCTTTCAACAGCTGCTAAATATATGTTCTGATTATGGGATTAAATATGATGTGCAATATAATGCAAAAAAGAGTGTTGCCATGATATGTAGAACAAAAGGGGATAAGGTTAATTTTCCGGATTTTTATCTGTCAGTGCAAGTACTAAATGTATGCACTAATACGAAATAATTGGGGCAGATAATTAATGATGAAATGTATGATGATGAGGATATGTATAGGCAGTGTCATATGTTATATGACCAAGCTAATATGATGGTGAGAAAATTTTATATGTGTTCGGATCAGATTAACCTTTTAGAGCATACCTCTTTTTATACTGTTCCTTTGTGGGTTAAGTTTAAAAAAGTGAGCCTATGTATGGTTCAGATTGCCTACGATGACTGTATGAGGATTATATTGAAAAAACCAAGGAGGAGCAGTGTAAGTAATCTATTTTGTATGTCAAGAGTACAGACTTTTATGGCTTTATTGACAAATTTGATGTATAAATTTATTTGTCGGCTGGATAATTCACAGAATGCTATTATTATGCTGTTGTCAAACCCTAGGCAAAGTGTGGTGTGATACCAGTCACCTATGAGAAAATACTGGTATAATTGTATCTTTTAAATGTTTTATATTGTATGTAATTTTGTCTGTTTGTTGTATGTTTCTTTTCTAATGGACCTTGAGTCTGGAAATAAAGTTGTTACAAATCCTAATATCTCCATACTAAAGAACATCAGATCTTTCAAATTTTTATATCTATTACTCATGATATAGTTCATTTTTTATCAAATAGGTGTATATCTGAAAGAACTCAACCTTTTTGATTTATGTGGTGTTGTTAAAAGGGGGGGGGGGTTGTGCCTATAATTCAAAAGCATGCTGCCCATGTATGACACAGTCTACCATAAAAAGAATTGTACCACTGTTTTAGCACAATGCACAAAATATGAGTTTGGTACAATGACCCAAACTATATTAATCAAGGTAGCAAGAAATATGAGAAAGAGAGAGAGAGATGATATAGATATAGATTTTTGGGTCACACCTCCTTTTTCAAGCCTCTATTTCTCAGAAACTAAGATACAAGCGTGAATCTTTTCACAATTTAGCAAATCTGAGATGGTCCCTCGGGAGCATCCTCAGGAGGATAATATTAATAACCTCAAAAGCCCCCTGAAAATGAATTAATGACAATCAAATATGCACCTTTAGAGTAGAGTAAATGTATCTATTTAGTATCAAAAGTAAATGCATAATGTATATACTGTATGTAATGCCCCTTTAAGTGAACCATTTGAATATTTTGTGTTTAAATGTACCTTTATAAATGTACAAAATATAAATTCATTAATGTTACAATGTACTAGAATGGTGTCTAAATTAGATTCCATTTAATGTAAATAGAGTACAATTCCCAAAGTGTAAATAATAGAGTAACATACGAACAACAGAAGGTGATGGTTAATTACAACCGTGCAGTATTTGTACTCCATTATTGTCCATCATTTCAGATACATAATTGTGGGTCTGTGTTGGACAGACAGTGGACAGAACAACACAACATTCCAGCAGACAAAAGATGCACGTGCAGTGAGCGGAAAACTGTGTCCTTTAAGAGTTGAATCCTAGGGGGAAAAGAGAAAAGTTGTTTAGTTTTTGGGACTTTTAGTGAATGAAGATAAATGACAGATTTCTAATAATAAAGCTAACTCAGGTTGAATCGACTAGTGCTACTGACATGCCCTTTGTCTGGGAATAGTTCTATTTCAGATTTAAGCAAGCATTAAGCGATAACTGACATCAAGTTTTTGTGCACTCTTGGCTATGTTTGACCTCCTGATTATAAAAACTCAATGATGCACCTACCCTACTGCAGAATGTTGATCAGCTTCTCATCGTAATACTCATAGTTATCTTGACAGTCCTCCCATGGTGTAAAACTCTCTTCTTCATTTTCCACAAAAGTAGACCATAAGTAGCTGAAGTCCACTGGCCTCATCATCCGCAGTTTGCACCCTGCTTTCGCCAAGGCCTTCAGCCCGGCCTGTATTTCAGGCTCCTCCCACAGGAAGAGGCGGGAGCAGTGAATGTTGAGGTGCAGCGTTTTTCGGGCCCGCAGGATCTCTCCTAATTTAGTGGCACATGCTGCACAGGGACTGGATGATGTATACCAGGTGACTGTATATTGCAGAGATTTGTTATATTGAGGTAACACCTGCTGGAAGAAGGCCTCCTCAGCATGAGCACCTGAGTGCTCATCTTCCAAGTACCCACGAAGACCTTCAGGTTCTGCTGCACCACCCTTTATGTCCACTTGATAGCAAATGAAGGTCTTGTTTCGGCCTGAAGAGTACTCCACATTTTTGAACTGGAACTTGAAGAAGGACGGGTTCAGACGATCTCTGGGAAGGTAGGAATGAAAATCCACAAAGTTTTCACTTTAGAGCAAGTGCCAATAATTGCTTATATGATATCTTTTAAAACTTATCATGGAAAATATTATCACTGATTTTCATGCTGCCTATTTAAAGGATGTCCATTGTGCTAGCAGTGATTTCTTCAAGTGGGACATCAACATCCCATGTTCTTCCTGAAACCATATGTACTTGAACTAATCACATCCATCTGAAGTCATCAATGTGCTTCCTACTTTTTCTAAACCTGGGATGCTTGAAAAAAAACTCTGTAGATGAATCGGCCAGTTTCCAAACAGGAAAGCTATTGTGTTGCTCTGATTTCAGTTAATGTAGAGCTTCATCAATTTTATCATTCATTTAATTGTGGACTCCTAGTACTTTGTATTCATACCTAGCACACTAATGTAGATATGCATGCTGGCTACTAAGAATGCTTGTTTGGGGTTAAAGGGTTGACTGCCACCATATATTATATTGATATATTATATTATATATAATATATATATATATTATATTATATTGATATACACAATAACATTGCGGGCGCACAGTGGCTTAGTGGTTAGCACGTTCGCCTCACACCTCCAGGGTTCAAGTCCCGCCGGGGACTTGTGTGTGCGGAGTTTGCATGTTCTCCCCGTGCTGCGGGGGTTTCCTCCGGGTACTCCGGTTTCCTCCCCCAGTCCAAAGACATGCATGGTAGGCTGATTGGTGTGTCTAAAGTGTCCATAATGTGAGTGTGTATGTGATTGTGCCCTGCGATGGACTGGCACCCTGTCCAGGGTGTACCCTGCCTTGTGCCCGATGCTCCCTGGGATAGGCTCCCCATGACCCTGAAAAGGAGTAAGTGGTAGAAGATGGATGGATGGATGGACACTAACTTTGCGAATGGTGTGTTGTGGAGGGAATTTGCAAGTAGGATTGGTTGGAAGAAGAGGTGCACACTGATGACAAAGGGATGTTAATCCAGGAACCTGTTCTACTTGAGGGAATCACGTTCACATTTGGATATCCACGTGTCTGTGGTCTTCACAGGCATCTTGAACAATATTGAAGATATCCCCAGTAAAGGCAGTTCAATGTTCAATGAGATTTTGAAAAATACGTTTGACAGGATTTGAATTCACGACCTTCCAGTCAGAAGTCCATTGTCTTAACCGCTGAGATACCACTGAACTGATTTGAGTTAGTTTATTGTTTATTAAATTAACAGTCATATTTTTCTTTGTAAATTGCCAGAAGTCTTTTGCATAAATAATGCTAGCAGATATAATGCAATGTGACAGGAAAAATATGTAACATTCTAGCTAACTAATTAGTCAGCTGTAATAATTATATTAAACAGTAGTGTTATAATATAAACCTTGGCAAATGGTTTCATAGTTACTGCAGTATAATAGTTTAATATGCCTACTATAGTTACATTGGCAGTGGGCAAATGCTCATGCTGTACTCAGAGTTAATATAAGCTCTAACCTTATTAAACAACATAGATGAACTTTTGAGTATGATGTGTAAAACTTGAAATAAAGCAAAATTGGCTGAAATGTCATAAGTCAAGCCTACAAGTTGTGATAGAAACAATTATTTCAATAAATCATATATTATATTAATCACATCACATGTTATTCCATATTCTCATTTATCAGTCAACCCCTGTAAAGGAAACCACTTTATCTATTATTGGCTTTTACATAGTGATATGTATCACTATGTAACTTCATATTATCTCCCATTTGGTCATAACCCAGACAGAACCTTATAATACTAAGGTGACTTGTATGCTACTATAAATATCCACACTTCCGTAGCAATGACAAACCCTTGAGATTAGTTAATCAATGATTAAAGAGCATAGCAAGAGTGACTGGATTAATTATGTGAATTACACTTACCCTACGATGATCTCAAATGGAGGAAGTTCTATAGGCTCCAGTTGAAATTCTCCATCCTCAGCACCTCCTTGAGCCCCCTGGACTGTCTCCCCATTTCCCTTTGGTTTCTCGTCCTCTGACTCCGGCTTCTTTTTCACCTTCTCTTTTTCCTTCTGTTCGTTGCTCTCTGTGTTGTTTTCCATTTTTTTCTCCAGCTCTTTTTCAGCCTTGCTCTCCACATTCTTCTCTTTCCTTTTTGTGCTTGCCCTGCTGGTGGCCTTTCTGTCTGCCATGACTGAGATAGGTACCTAGCTGAGGTTGGAGAAATACAGCAGCTTATGTGTCAGTAAGCCAGGGACAGAGCTATGGACTAAAGTCTGGCAGTGAGTGTGTAGAGGTGATTTCAGTCTACAGAGAATATGGAGCAAGTGAATGTCACCAGGAAATAGAGGGGCAGCTGCTCTCTCCTGTTCATATGCTATAAAAAGAACCTAGGATAATACAGGGGGGCAGGTCTGTGTGCATTCTGTTATTTTGAACCCTCCACGTCAATGGGACCAATACTGATACATTATATCTGTGAACAGGTGTCATTTCCAGACCTTTCTTTCTTTTTCAATTGAAATTCAAAGACAAGAGGTTGTTGTTCTTTATAGTATACTTGTACATAATCAGACCTATGTGTTTGACTCCCCCCATTCTGCTTGATATTAAAGTTGTCTACACACCACCAACACAGTTTATTAATAAACATTTTTGGCAGTGTGCCCAGTGTGAGACAGTCCCTTCAGATACTGCCACAGACTAAACTCTAAGCCATAATGCCCCCACATGAAGGCCAACTAAAGGTCAGTGAAGCCCCAGCAGTGGAGTACATTTCAGTCAGCCCCATGCAGATAAACAACTATTCATGAGAAAATTTAAACAGAAAGAACATATTATTGCCATAACAGTCTTCTTACTTGACAGGTATTCTAGCTTTTTCTTCAATAGATCATCGGGTTGTGCATTAGGTACAGTAAATACTATGCATACAAGCTAAATGCCCTGGGTTTGTTATAATGCATTTGCTGCACTGCAGGATGAGCAAAGCAATTTTTTTAATGTGGTGTTAATGGAAGATAATTGAAGATAATCTCCCAGTGAGCAACATAGAAACAAACTGGGTTTAGCTAAACTGATTTGTCATCATTGTTCGTTCCATCACATCTATTTGTTTCAATACAGGTAGAATGTAATCATAAACCTTTTTTATTTCCCTAACTGACATGCAGAGAAAAATGCTAATGTAAACTTTGTTTATTTGCTTTGGATATTTTAATGGATGCAGTGGAGGAAAATGATCATAGATCAGTTAATGACACACAGAGTTATTTTAAGTGCATCATAAATCTGTAGCCATGAGCATATCAGATGTTGTGTATGTATACAGTGCAACCCTTGCTGGGGACTTTCTGGTTGGGAGTAACATCAGAACACAATGACAAAATTGTGTTAGGATAAAAATTGCCCACCTGCTGTCCTTGACTTGGAAATTACTCAGTGAGAGGAGGGAAATTGCGGTTTCTATTTGGGACACATAAATTGTGATATAATTCAAATGAAAATGCAAATTGCGTATTACTGTTTGCATTTTTTCATTTACACGAACGTACAGTGTCTGCCAAATTTCAAATGGAAAAGCACAGTTCATTTGCAATTGCATTTCCCATGTCTTGCGAGTTATGACCCTGTCATATCAAAATAGCAATAGCAATTACCCCATTTGCTATTTCACTTCCTCGGTGTCGCATGTGGAGCCTGCCAAAAATTCAGATAGAATTGCAATTCCCTTTGCATTTGCATTGCACAGAAATCTGTCAATCAGTGTTGGGGGTGGGAGTATATTATAAGGCGTGTTTGTATTTGGAAGTGATATCAGTCACAGTCAATGGCCAAGAATGAAAATGTGCTGAACAGACGATTGTGTCGATGCTTTTAACATTAACTCTGAACATTACTCAAAGCTGTTCATTCTGGTATTACTCAACCAATTAGAGGCTCATTGGTTTAATCTCCTGTGGTGCCAAGATGGATCAACCTAGTCATTTCTGGACAAAATTTTCTGGATAAAAAGTGTAGCAACAGTGTTCTAAGATCTGTCCTGTCCGCCGAATCTTCTCCTGTTCAGTTCAGAAAGAGAAATCTTGTATTTGACTATTCTGTGGAAGAGGTGGAAAAAATGTGAACAAAATATCTCTCTTTTACAATCTTACCCAATGCTAAGGAAGTTCATTTTAAAATTCTGAATGATATCTACGCATGTAATGAGTTCTTAAGACACAGCTTTAATATGGATTGTAATATGTGTAATATCTACACTGGAACATTTGTTTCTTGCAAATTTTCTAAAAACTAAAATAAAAATAAATAAAAAAAGAACTTGGGGACAACCTCCATCTTTGGTTAAAGACAAAATATTTAATACCTGACTGGGGATACAAAAATATTAAATATGGTATTAATAATGCAAACATTAGAATTTAATTTATGGTATATAACATTCTGATCTTAGCTAAATATTAAATCCGTAAATGTAGGTTCTTCAAAAACTCTCCCAGATTTCTGTCTCTCTAAAATGAGTTGGAGGTTTCACAAATTTCTAAAGAATAACTGTAATAATGCCCAAATTTTAGTTGATTTATTGAACGTTTACTTTGAATGTTAACCTCTAGTATGTGTTTTCTTTTCCTCTTTATTCTGTCATTTCATACCTTTGCTGCTGCTCAGTTATTTTTGTTTTGAGATTATTGAAATATTGTTACTATAAGGCCTGTTTTTTGTGAAAAAATCTTTTGTATAATGACCAACCGAGGAATATGCCTATATTCATATTATTGCTGATATCCTTGTTGTATTCGACTGTAAAGGTTTACATTTTGTTTTAAATGGTAGGGTTTAATTTCATGTTTTCCTTTTTTGTAATATATCTAAACACACCCTAAAATGCAGTGGACTGTGATTGACGACACTTCCAAATACAAACACGCCCTATAATATACTCCCACCCCCATCACTGATTGACAGATTTCTGTGCAATGCAAATGCATGGAGAATTGATATTCCATTTGAATTTTGGCAGGCTCCATACGGGATGCCTTGGAAATGAAATAGCAAACGGGGTAATTGCTATTGCTATTTCGATATGACCGGGTCATAACTCATAAGACATGGGAAATGCAATTGCAAATGGACTTTGCTTTGGACCAAAATGCAAACAGCAATATGCAATTTGCATTTTCATTTGAATTATGTCAAAATGTATGTGTCCACAAATATCAAATGCAATTAGTTTTGAAAATAGTCCAGGAAATACATCCAGTCTTCTATGAGCGGTTAACTCCGAAAATGTGCTCAAATCTAATAGGTATAGAAAATATTACTCCATTTGCTTGGGGAATAATCATCACTGACCTTACCAGTCCCGGAATCAATCTCAATGATTGATTGATCCTGAGCTCATGGTGCTGTCTGTATGGAGTCTCACATTTTCTGTCACATGCCAGGTTTCAGCGATGTGTCCTCATCGAAAGTGCAACTGGAGTGATTGGTTTTTAACAAGATCCATACTTTGTTAAATACTGAAAAGGAAATGTCACTGTATGATGTTTTTCTTCAATATAGTATGTTTTGCAGTTGAATTTGAATTATGTCTTAAATTGTTCATATGTTTGAATGAGCATTTTCTAATTAATGTAAGAAATTGAAAAGGTTTGAAATATGCTGCCATTTGTTTGCTCTTTCGTGGTCAGGAAAGCACTATCTGCCCACAATTGGCTAGTGTCACTGTAATTAACAAGGGAGAGAGTATGCCCAGGCAGTGTGGTCAGCTTTGCTACCTTGGCTCCTGGCAACGGATGGTTGTGGCATACAAACACTTTTTATGGAACTGGCATCCTACCCAAGGTGTATTCTCACCTTGTGTCCAGTGTTCCAAGCTCCGGATCCACTGCAACTCTGACCATGGTAAAGCATTTACTGAATGAATCAAGGAATTAATTGAGTTGTATGTTCCTTTTATGGGGGCAAACAGAAAAAAGGGAGGTGAGAGATAGGAAAGTATAACTTTTATGCAATGCCAATGCACCACATAGATGTAATCTAATTGTTGTCTCGTTGATGTGTTATATATACACCACCAGACTTTTTAAAAATTCTCTAGTTTTACTCTGTCCTGTTCAAGTCGTCACTGCACGACTCGACCATGAACAGTAGAATGGAGCTCTTACACAGGGGCATGTCTGTCAAATGTATAACTTTGGCACATAAACCCAGCACCCAGCACTGGGGTGGTCAATATCAAAAGTAACAGTCAGTATGTGGTGTGTCCACTGCCTGCTTTAAGTGCTACAGTGCATATCATCCTCATGGACTGCACCAGATTTGTCAGTTCTTGCTGTGAGATGTTACCCCACTCTTTCACCAAGGCATTTGCAAGTTCTCAATCATGTCTGGGGGGGGACACATGCTTACATGTAATTTTCCACTGCAAGGATGATCAGCTGTCATCCAGCATGAACTGCCCTTAATAACTGTGTTCTTTGGAAACCGGATTTTCTTTAATTTTTTCCCCCATTTCCTCCCCAATTTTTTTCCAGGGATGGCAATGGCATGGTCAGTACACTTTTCGATTGCACCACATGGGAGCCCAGATTCTACATTTTAACGCCTTTTAAGAACCTGTTGTGTTAAGGATTAACTTCATTACTGTTGTTAACTTAATCATTTATTTGGATTTTATAACAGGAATAGTCATAGGTCAGCGGCTCTGAATTAGCAAGTGTTCTCTTTTAGGACTGCAAGAGGGCCACCGTTGTGTCCCTCCCTGATTAGGCTCACATTCCTCAACTGCTCAGCTCTATGCTTTAATTACTCTGCATGAGAGTCTTATAAATGAAAAGATGTAAATACAATTGATGAGGAAAAAAACAAGTAGAGGCAACAATGGGTTAAATGTGTAAAACATGCCAAATGATTGATTCAATAAATGTCTCATTACCTGTATACAGACTAAAACAGTTTAATGTTACTTTGGGTGAATCTGCAGTTTTATGCTCATAGATTTTGGGTTTGAGGCATCCTTTGATTTAAAAAAAAAAAAAACCACTCCAAGAACTCTAAATCTACTGTCTGTGTCATGTAAATATGCAATTGTAAAGCAGTTAAGACCACAATATGCTGTAGTTGGCCTTCAAATAAATCAGTGTATCTAAGTTTTTTGGAAGGAGTTGGCAGTGTTCGGGTCTTAGGGTTTTGCCCACGAGGCAGAATATCCTTTCCACTGCTGTGCTTGTAGCTGGCACTGTAAACACTTTCTTGGCCACTAGTGAAAGTAGAGGAAAATCAATAGACTTGCGCTTCCAGTACTGCAGGGGATTTTCATCTGTGGGCTCCTCATGCAGGTATGCAGCCAGCTCCTGCTCCATACTCTTGGCCTGTGTGGATGGCCTTTCTTTGATGAAAGAGAATAGTCTGCTGCGTTTAGATGGGGATGGCTGAGCATCTGAACTGGGCTCTGGTGGACTCACAGGCTGGGTGTGCTTTCCCATCTCCTCCAGTAGAACCTGCTTGTGCCAGTCCCGGTCACTGCTCCAAGAAAGCTTGAACTGTGGGTCCAAGGTAGTGGCTGTCACAAATAGAGGATCCTCCAGGATGCCAGCTAATTTCTGGTCCAGTGCATGAGTCAATCCTGTTACCAGTCCTGTACACTGGTGTGTCACAACTTCTGCCAGGTGCTTACGTAGGCCCAAGACGCTGGGGAGGGCAAGACTGATAGACACATGCTTGTCTCCCTGGACCATATCTGTGGCTTCCTCAAAAGGTTCCAAGATCTCAACCAGTTCTTGCAGACTGGCCTTTTCAACACTGTTGAGAGCCAAGTCATTTCTATCCACAATGTCCTCCAAAAAATCCAATGATTCAAGCATTTGTCGCATTGTCTTTAGCTGGGTGTTCCAGTGCCTGTCCAAAGCTGATGGGCGCTGTCCATTTCCTACTGTGCCAGGAACAAACACTTTACTAAGTTTTTCAGGAGTCACTGTAGCAACAATATAGTTGTAGAAGCAAGCTGCTTTAGTGAGAGTCTTGGATATCTGAGAGGAGGAACAAATCCCTTCTCGTATGCACTGACTCAGTGAATGGGCAAAGCAGTCTATCCTACAACGACCTAGGCACTGATTTAAAGAATTCTGCTCTTCTGCTCCACTAACAGCATTCGTACCTTTGCTTGCACCATTTTCTTCATCACTACTATCTTCCTCCTCATCTTCCACAACACCATTACCATGAAGATAAAAACCAGGCAGGCGGAAGGTAGATCGGCTTTCACAAGGGGAGGGATCGACAACGATGCGAAACACCTTACCCGAGATACCATGAACATGACAGATCTCGTCGAACTCAGTGAGCATGCGCTGTGTGTCCCTATAATTTTGGAGAGGAATACATGATAACAGTGTGGATTTGATATGCCAGTCTGGGGTTATGAAATGGCATGTCACTCCCAGGTAGCCAGAACTGTTGTTGACAGACACAGCATTGCTCGTGCACAGGTCTAGGGTGATACTGCAGGACTCGACTCCTGAGAGAGCCAGCTTGGTAGCTAGCTGTACTTGGTAGCTGTAAGTCGGAAGGAGCTGCTTTTGTATGTAATGGCTCGGTTCTGGGACGTAACGGGGCTCAAGGAGCTTAAGTAGCTCACGGAAGCCCTCATTCTCTATAATCTGCACAGGTTGCAAGTCACGGATGATCATCTTGGCAATTGTTTCAGAAATGAGGGACTGTCGTGGATCACTCCGGTCAAATTTGGTTGTTCCCGCCCCACTCTGAGAAGCTGCTCGACTGGCCCCACTTATAGGTGTGTAGGACTGCACTGCCCCAGAAGAATATGCCTCTCTTTTGACATCTTTTTTCCTCAAAAACTCATCATACATTGCTTGATGTTTACGCTGAAAGTGGGAAAGAAGATGGGTTTTAGTGGTTATTGAACATTTTAAAATAAAAACCTGCATGTATTCTTTGTTTATTTATCATCCCCTGCTATCATGAAGGTCTACAGTATATTCCTTTATGTGTACATATACAAAGATTCCTCATGGGTTCTTTGAATAGTTAAGGGTTCCTCACTCCCTAAAAAGGTTCTACTTTGAACCCCTGTCTGATAGGGAAAACCAACAACCCTTTTTAATATATAAATCAATTGTCCATCACTATGGCAGCATTTCCAGACTTCATTCAAATGCTAAGTAGAGAATGCTAATTCAAACATGTATTTGCAGTTGCATCGTCCTTATTAATGCGCCGCATAATATGAGCCATTATTCAAATTCAATTGCAAAACATGCATTTGCATTTTTGCACAATGTATAATGGCTGCCAAGAAATAAAATGCAAGTCCATTCGTCATTTCACCTTCAATGTCTTAAGAGTTATGATTCTGAAATATTGAAAAAGTCATAGCAATTCCTCTGTTTGATATTGCATGTTTCCTTCCTCACGCTCCAACACGTCCACAAATAAAACTCCGCTGCAACCCTGTATGCATTTGCATTTTCATTATCAACAAGGTAGCCCTGTCAATCAAATGCACTGTGTGGAGTATTGTATCCTGTCCTGCATTCTTCCTTGCAACATAGGTAAACTGGAGGGAGTTTTTCTACGCATACCATAGGTGCATATTCTATTACACATGCATGTGGGCTATAATTATGATTAAATGTAATGATTTGACAGGTGAAATGGTGTATCAGTAGAAATAAGGTCATTTTAAATTAGTCACTGCAGTAAATTAAATACATGAAACAAAACAGACTATGTTCACCGAACAAATCTATTATCATCATTGCCTTGGCTTACTCATTTTAATCAAGATATGCAGACATACAAGAGAACATTTCAGGACCTACTGGGGATCAATTATTTTAGGGAAACTGTGTGGTTTTAACGTTAGAATCACAATGACCAATCCTGGACTTGGAAACCTTCCACCCAAAGTCTGTAAACTTGATGCCAGTTTGCAAAGTCAGAGTTACCAATTTTGTTGTTTGTCCCAAATTCTTCCACCCTGCCAAAAATTCCTTCAGTCAGAAACAAGAAGAAATCTAATTTAAGAGCTGCCTCAAAGCATCAGGGTCCACGGTTCGATACTAAGCTCTGGTTACTGTCTGTGTGGAGTTCTCTCAGCATCAGTGTGGGCTTCCTCCCACTGTCCAAAACATGCCAGTAGGTGGATTGGCACCAAAAAGTCCACAGCGCTTGATTGACAGGACTAGCTTATTGACTCTGAAAATGCAAATACACATTCAGCATCTGAATTTGTATGATATCTCAAAATGCACGTCCTTAAAAGGGGACATAATTTGCCATATATACATATTTGAATACAGGCCTATAGCATTTTCTCATGAGCATCTGACTGAATTGGATGAAATCCAGAAAATGCATACACTTCAAGTCACTTACCTTTAAATGTGTAACGAAGTTAGAGGTAACTGTCCGCTTTGCCTGTATCCTTGTGCCACAAGCTTTACAGTTAGATTCAATTTTGCCATTTTCGCCCTCAAAGACAATATTGAAGTAATCCAGAATGGACACTCGAGAATTTGACGCCATCTGTGAATGTGAAATCCTCCGAGCCTGAAGCAACGAGACAGACACCTTTAATACATTCAGCAATCGACAGCTAGCTGCTTTGCGCTTTTGCACAATTCCGTGATGGCGTTCCGTTTCAATAGGCAGTGCTGCTGCTGATGATGATCTGTATCTTCAGCGTCGTCCTACATGACAACACGCCTGGAGTCTGCGAGTGCGCGTTCAGCTAACGTGACACAAAACGTATCGTTTGCG
This sequence comes from Ictalurus furcatus, assembly GCF_023375685.1. Taxonomy (NCBI): domain Eukaryota; kingdom Metazoa; phylum Chordata; class Actinopteri; order Siluriformes; family Ictaluridae; genus Ictalurus; species Ictalurus furcatus. The sequence goes on along the minus strand of NC_071269.1, from coordinate 15,042,360 downwards.
CATTATGAGAAAAGGTTTGCAGTTAACCAACAAAACAATGCGTATTAACGGTCCCGTGCCAGAATCAGACGACACACAACAAGGTTAACACCTGGCGGCTGTAAACAGGAGTGAGTGAGTGAGTGAGTGTGTGTGTGTGCGCGCGCGCTCTAGTGTTTTGGACAGAAGGAAGTACCCCCATCAAAGGGGAGGGTTTTTCCTTCCACCATTTCCATTTCTACCTAGAGGAGGGGGAAGAGGCGCATTCAAGATGAAAACTGTATCTGAACAGGATTTATTGTTTTCTTTAGGTATTGGTTAGGTGAACGGTTTGTCTTGGGAATTAGTTTTCGTTCACTTCGGCAACTTATCCGTTATCATGAAGTAAAACCAGACCTAACTTGTACATCTAGCTGTTTTCGTTCTGAGAAGCCGAGGGAGCTGATGGCTACAATGTCAATTCCAAATTTTAAACAAAAGTGCGTTTTTACGGACGGGAACGTGCAAAATTAAATCCTTATATTTCTATCCTTTAACTATCTAACTAACTGACTGACTGACTGACCAAGCAAACAAATAATATTTGATTGTACATTTAACTTGTTTCTTGATTAATTAATTATTTTGTTTAATTGTCACTATGTCTATAGATTTATTTAAGCATTTATTCAGGACTTCTTGCTTCGATTTGCAAAAGAAGGGTGGGTTTCCTTTAGGATAAGTTGTTCTGATTGGACAACAGGCCTGCCATTGTGATTGGACAGCACAACACGCGTTCAATGACGGAAGTTAAAGAGAACGTGCACCCTGAAACACATTTAATACATTATATTATCCATCCATTTTCTGTGCCGCTTATCCTTACAGGGTTGCAGGTAACCTGGAGCCTATCTCAGGGGGCATAGAGTGGGGGCCATCCTGGACGGGGTGCCAATCCATCACAGGGCACCCTCACACACATTCATACACTATGGACACTTTTGGACATGCAAATCAGCCTACAGTGCATATCTTTGGACTGGGGGAGGAAACCAGAACACCTGGAGGAAACCCCCGAAGCACAGGGAGAACATGCAAGCTCTGCACACACAGGGCAGCGGCAGGAATCGAACCATCAACCCAGGAGGTGTGAGGCAAGCACGATAACCACTAAGCCACTGTACCCTATTATATTATATTGACATATTTTTAATGTGTTTTCGTGACTCGTGACGTGAAACCCACCGCATGTTGAAGCACGAACTCATTCTATAAATCATTAAATAACTTCTTAAATAAAACATTGATGTATTTATTAATCGATTGATGCATTTGTTTATTTACAAAGGAATATTTTGAAAGATATAGTGATACATTCAATGATACATATGTTTTCAATTTGGCATTCTGTCATCCATATATTTTTCTTCTATGGATAAGTATACAGGTGGCTAGATTCTGACATCACTCTTTGGACCAGACTGACAACAGTGTCTCTTTAAGCAAAGATTTCTAACCCCGTTTTAAGTGAAGTACAAATTAATACTAGTGGATGGCCAATGTTTTTCATGATGCCAATACCAGTATTTTGAAAGCAGTCAAGGCAACTGATATTTCATTGTCTTTAATAACACTAAAATAATTTAATTCCTTTTACATTTATTTATCATAAACACTGATTATGGAATTATTTTCCAGACTATTTTCTATTTATAAATTGTATTTCCAATTGCATTTTCTATTTGTGGATGCATAAATTGTGACTTACTTCATTTACACAAACGTACAACGTCTGCCAAATTTCAAATGGAAAAGCAAAGTCCATCTGCAACTGAATTTACCATGTCTTATGAGTTATGACTCTGTCATATCGAAATAGCAGTTACCTTGTTTGCTATTTCACTTAATCAGTGTTGTGTATGGAGCCTGCCAAAACTCAAATGGAATCACAGTTCCCTTTGTATTTTCATTTCCGATGCCTTGCACATAAACCTGTCAATCAATGTTGGGGGTGGGAGTATACTATGGGGAGTGTTTGTATTTGGCAGCACAATTGTCTGTTCAGCACATTTTCCTTCTTGGGCATCGACCGCAAGGCGCTCTGAAATGTGGTGGACTGTGATTGAAGTCACTTCAAAATACAAAACACACCCCAAAGTATACTCCCACTCCCAACAAGGCAATTCCATTTGAATTTTGGCAGGCTCCATATGTGACACTGAGGAAGTCCATCCATCCATATTCTGTACCACTTATCCTACACAGGGCTGTGGGTTGCCTGGAATCTGTCCCAGGGAACTCTGGGCACAAGGTGGGGTGCCAACCCATCACAGGGCATAATCACAGTCAAACCAATTTGGTAATCATACAGCACATCTTTGGACTGGGAGAGGAAACTGGAGTGCCTGGAGCACCAAAACATGGGGAGAACATGCAAGCTCCACACACAAAGGGTGGCAGTGGGAATCAAAGCCCCAACCCTGATAGTGTGAGACAAACATGTTAACTACTAAGCCACTGTGCTCCCCACACTGAGGAAGTGAAATAGAAAAAGGAGTCATTTCTATTGTTATTTTGATATGACAGGGTCATAACTCGTCATGGGAAATGAAATTGCAAATGGACTTTGCTTTTCCATTTTAAATTTGACAGATGTTGTACGTTTGTGTAAATGAAAATGCAAATAGTAATACGCGGTGTGCAATTTTCATTCTAATTATGTCAATTTATGCATCCACAAATAGAAAACACAATTGCAAATACAATTTGCAATTAGTTTTGAAAATAGTCTGGAAAATACTTCCATAACTGATAACATAATTATCATTCTTTAAAACATAAGCACCATGCCATTCTATATTTCGACTAAGACACCATAAAACTAAACAGCATCTAAAACAACTATTGTATTTTTCAGTAATTTATTTGTTAAATATTTGCAGAGCAACTCTAATTTTGGTCCAAAATCTTTGGGGTTTTTTGGTCAGTTGCCAGAAATTCAACATAGAAATATCCAACAGTTTAGGAAAATTTTAGAAACCCTCATTTGAAATGTAACAATTAGCAAAATTAAGTATGAAAAAAGTTTTAAATTAAGGTTTCTTACTATTTTTCACTGCTGTAGCTGATTGACAGGTAAATGGGTAGCTGTGTAAACATGCATTTGTTAACCACAATTTATCACTGCATTAAAAAGTTTATTACAAGATTTATTCCCCCCCCCCCCCCCAAGTAAAGAATCACTCACATTGTAGTACATAAAAGGGACTGGTACAACATCTGAGAAATAAATATAAAATTAGGAAAAACAAACTAAACACTCATGTATGATGCGTTATTCTTTCAATTCAGAGACAATCTTCTGTTTATCCTTCATCTGAGACTGCATCTCCAATCTAGTTTTCACAATCGCACTCTGCAGGGTTGAGATCTCAGCTGCTAGAGTAATGACTGCAAAAATTTAACAAAATAAATATCATATGAATGCACAGAAAAACAGTAACATTACTAACAATTTTGCTATGGGCCACAAAAAATCCAGTAAGGTATTTTCTCAGAATTTTGCTAGTAAACATTATTAAAGAACAAAATAGCCTAAAGATTAGTTAAAGATATTTAGGATTTCCTCAAGAACAAAAGCGCAAAGGAAATCTTTATAAGAAAGAAGTGTTTCACGATGGTAAGCTCAGTATATCGTTTTTTGTGTTTTACACATATGTTAGCTCTGTAAAAGCAGGGTTTGCCATTTACTACAGTTTTTGACCTTTAAATTTGTTAGATGTCTTACTGCTTCTAAATTTTAGAACATCTTGTTCATACTGACTTCACCACCATAAAACAAACTGGATGGAAATCTGCTGAAAAGTGAAGGTTTAAATTTATTTAGAAAAAATACCTCTACATTGTGTAAAAGTAGTGTCCTGGGGCAATATAACACTGTATTGTAGTTTGCTTTACTTTCTCCATATGAACAGACAGGTGCACTGCTAACTTCAGAGAGTGCCCCCAACCTAATAATTTGCATAAACTAATTTTTCCATAAGATCTTCAAAACCATGCCTACAAAGCCTATGTAAGGCTATTTGCAGGTCAATGTGTTTGTATAGATTTTCCATAGTTTTGCACTTACCTTCTTTAAAAGCTGTCTGAGCTTGCTTAAGGTTTTGTGGGACAAGGATCCCAAACCATTTCAGAGGATCTTGATGTTGACATGGAGATTTCTCACTCGTTGAGTTAAACTGAGGTTCCTTCTCACATTCATCTTTAGAAGTGTCTTTTTCTTCCTTATTTTCTTTGTTTTTAATGTTTACCCGCCTTCTAAGGCCTACAAATAAGAGAGTTTTGCTTTAACAATTTTGTGACCTTAAAAGTCCAAAATTCAATTTCTGTACATTTTGTAATTTTTGAGAAATAGCATGCATTATTATTTTGATTTACAATCCATTTACCAGCTAGAAAATAATTTCCATTTCAGTCTTACCTCCCTCTGCTGGCCCTATGGTCTCTACTATATCACTCTCTCTGAGTTCTTCTGCTTTGTCTTCTGTTCGCACACACTTGAACTCCGCATCACCCTTTTCTGTCTGGCTGCATTTCAGATTAACACAAATGTGTACAAATTACTCCAACTACTGTTCATACTCTAAAACTAAATACTACAGTAGGTGTGCATATAATGTACACGTTAATGTAATGGTCATGCGTTTTCATACGCCTTGCAGAATCTGCAAAATGTTAACTTTTTTTTAAATAAGAGGGATCATAAAAATTGCATTTAGTTTTTTTTATTTAGTACTGCCCTGAATAACTATTTCACATAACAGATGTTTACATATAGTCCACAAGACACAATCATAACTGAATTTACACAAATGAACCAGTTCAAAATTTTACATACACTCGATTCTGAATGCTGTGTGTTGTTACCTGGATGATCAATGACTGTTTTTATGTTTTGTGATAGTTGTTCATGAGTCCCTGATTAGTCCTGAACAGTTAAACTGCCCACTGATCTTCAGAAAAATTCTCCAGGTCCTGCACTTTATTTTTCCAGCATCTTCTGCATATTTGAGCCCTTTCCAACAGCAGTTATATGATGTTGTGATCCATCTTTTCATACTGAGGACAACTGAGGGACTCGTACACAGCTATTACATAAAAGGTGAAAACATTCTAAATCATTCAAGGTGCAATCATTCTTCAGTGATTCCAAAGTAGGCAACATGATGCATCAAATTGAACAGGACGATCAGTGTAAATTATTATTTTGTCTTCTGGTAAACATATCTTATGTAGCTTCTGAAGTTCAGTATTAAATGAAAAAATAAGATCTTTAAACAAAATAATATGTATGTAAACATTTTAACTGGTTCATTTGTGTAAATTCTGTTATTATTGTGTATCGTGGATTATATGTAAACAACTGTTTTGCAGTATTATCAGGAACATTGTTATGATCCCTCTCATTTAAAAAAAAAAATCACTAACATTTTGCAGATTCTGCAAGGCAAATGTAAACTTATTACCTCAACTGTATATGCAGTGGTTATAAAAACTACAGCAAACAAAAGCCTTTCCAAAGGAACAAGATGGTTCCTCCACTGTACAAGCACTTCTGTTCTTAGGTCCTGAGACATGCCAGCCTTCAGGAAGCAATTTGCTTGTACTGTCAATTATGACCTTTCATTTTAGCTTCTTTTTTGATAGAAGAAATTGTGTGTAACATATTTACACATGAGACTTGCAGTAATTTCCTGAGATCTGCAGTAACTCCAGGTATGTGTTTAAGTACCTTTCATAAACATGTACAAGTGGCTCCATGTCACTGGCATACTGCAGGGCGGAGACACGCTTGTTCCCCATCGAGTAACGTGCCTTGGAAATGTTAAACCATCCCTGTGGAAAGACAAATTACACTGGTTTAAAACAGGTACTAAACATCAGATCAAGCTAACACAGTGTATTCAACTAAAATACAGACGATCACAGTTACAATGTCTTACCTCTTCTATGAGCGTGTTAAGTTTTTGTCTTTTCTCCTCCAAGATCTCAAGCTGATCCATAAACTGAAGTAACTGCTGGTCTAAGCGGAGAGAAGCAGGATCTAGACCCATTTCCACACGTGTAATTCGCAGCTGAGGTTTAACGAAAGCTAATATATTTCAGACAGCGACAATCAGCTTCGTGCAGTATAACAGAATCGATCAAATATTGTGATAAAGCGTCATTATTTGTGTGTTTTTATTGTATGTTATCCTGTATTTTCTCCATTCACCGCGTCGCCATTGTAAGTCACATGACAGCGAGTCAGCTGATAGAAGGTGACGATATTTCCGGGTTTCTGTACCTGTGAACAACGGCCACGTTTACAGGTTAAATTTACAGAGTATTTACACAAGCAACTATGCTAAACATGTTTTGTTGTACATAAACCACATCAAGTGAGTTGACAACGTATCCGACCGTGTCTGCTTTGTTTCGTGTTAGACAGCTGTAGCCTCTATTTATGTGTACGCCATTTTCAACTAAATCTTTAGCTAAAGCCGAAAATCAGAAGTGCAAATTTGTTGCACGGTATTGTAAATTTAGACACATTCTCGTTTGGGCAGTACTGCATCTTACAAAGCTTCTTGCACCAAACTTAAAGCGAAATTTAATTGTTCATATTGCAATTAAAGAACTCCTAAGGAAAAAATTTCATTCCCATACCGGGAGTCGAACCCGGGCCGCCTGGGTGAAAACCAGGAATCCTAACCGCTAGACCATATGGGACTTAGGTACTATAACAGACATCTGTAATTATAACTATACATGTTCATGTCAAATAGTGTTAGTTACTTGACAACCAATACTTGATCCAATTATTCCATTCCATAATCTAGCTAATAAACTTATTTCTATTTTAGCCCTATAGCTTTATATGTTATATAAAGCTCAGATGAAGGATAAACAGAAGATTGTCTCTGAATTGAAAGAATAATGCATCATACATGAGTGTTTAGTTTGTTTTTCCTTTAGCTCTATATGTTAACTTGAAATTGAGTTATCGAGCCCTGTATAAGAAGTTGGATTGTGTGTTTTTGAGCTGGGAAACTTGACATTGTGCGGGATAGTGGAGATGAGTAACTCCAGTTTATACCTAGCGTTTACACACAACAGTAACACAATTACATTAATTGTAACCGTAGGTAATGGCTACGAAGTGCTCTTTAAGCGATCTTTCAGCCTTCTCCCCAGCGCCTCAGTAGCTTGCCGTGATCGTATAGTGGTTAGTACTCTGCGTTGTGGCCGCAGCAACCCCGGTTCGAATCCGGGTCACGGCAAAGATAAGAGTCGCTGGTGTTTTCTTAAACTACACTTTTTCACTGTGTTCATTAGGACACACTTAATCTGCATTTTGGATACTTATAAATGTATTGATTACAAAGTACATGCTTTGGTTTAATTGATCATAAGAATGATGCCATGTTTACTCTGAAGGCTCCACTGTTTACAGTTGTTATAAAGACGAAGCCGTATTTTTTATTTTGTCGCACAATCACTGACACTCTTGTTAACAAGAATAATTAAATGCCATGTGTGTGCCATGCCCAGTTTGTGCTTCCTCATATATTTCAATGCTGGAGGCATTTTCTGATCACAAGATAAACCTATTTTAAAAAATGCCAACAAAATTATTTACACTATCAATATATGTTAGGTGTAGTTTTGTGCTGGAGGCATATTTCATAAGGTAATATTAGCAAATTAATGATAAAATACATAACTGTTTGGCGGTATTGTTTTATGAAGAGCTACACATGAGCAATACAGTGGGACATTTTGATAACGTAGGACAATTCAACATTAAAAAACAACACAAACAAGGTGCCCGATGAACGTTTAAAAAAGTAAAATAACATTTAAATGTAAGCTTTTCACCACTTGCGTTTGGGGGGGAAACTCCATTAATGGCTACCGTGTAAGAAGCTACCTGGGTTAACGTTCATCACTTCAACATGACCCTGTCTGTGGGTTCAGAGCCAATCCCGTTTCCCCATTGCGAGTGACGTCAGCTGTGTTCCGAGTGTACCATCCAATAAAATCGTGAGCGCGCTTCTTCAGCCTGTCTGGTTCCACAGCACCGTGAGTGTTTATTGGTCATGGCGTATTGTAGTGGGCTGTAATTCTGTGGTGCGATCTGTTTTCATAGGATTGCTGTAATTTATGACATGTTTAGATTATAAATTTCGTCTAGCACGCCCTGGACGTTTTCTTACAGCCCGTAGGTCTTTCATTAGTTTTAGTCTAGTTTCTCTTTATCTCTCTTGTGCATTTTCGTTTGCTAATATTTCTACTTATAATTCAAGGTAAGTAGAAACGATGGTAAATGAATGCTTCTTTAGAAAAGAAATGCATGCATGTACTGTAAAATATGCAGCATGGTCTTGTTTGCTTAATGCTTCCCTTACTTGTGTAATTTTTATATGTAGTTCCATATCATGACTAGCTGAATAACACGTTTATTTGATTATTTTTCCTTCCTTACCTCTTTGTGTTTATTTTTGTGTGTCTGTGTGACTGGTGTACAGTTGCTGTTGCACTGAGATTATGAGATGTGTCTTTGTAGATGTCAAAGATGGCAGCTGAACCTGTAAGTCACCCGTACTGGCCCAGAGACCTGTCCATCCCAAACTACACAGAAAATGAGCGCTCCATGTTGGAGATTGTCACGTTCCTGTTCTCTGTGTCAGGACTGTTGATGTTGTTAGCCTGGACTCTGACAGGAGGAGGACATTTGGGCGTCTGGAGAAGGTTAGCGCTGTGCTGGTTTACTGTCTGTGGCTTCATCCATGGTGTCATTGAGGGCTGGTTCTCTCTCTACTACACCATCATTCCAGCAGACCAGAGCTTCCTTTCTCAACTTTGTGAGTGAACATTAAGCCTTAAAAGTCTTGTGCACAATCAGTGTAAAATGGCCATAAAAGTTCATTAGTTGGAATTATAAACTATTGATAAAAATGTCTGGATGCAGCCTACTAAGTTCAGGACCAAGGAATCCCTGCAGTTGACTGGAAAAATATCTTAAAGACTGAGTCCAGATGCTTTGGCTTATTGCAAATAGACCAGGGCTTCCCAAACTTTCTGTGACTCCACACTACAATAATAATAAAAAAAAACATTCCAGATGTTGCACAATTTATGACTACTATAACATTTGAACATACTATTATGTCAGTCATGTATGGGTAAATAAGTGATAAAAATCAAAATCCTTGTGCTGGCTTACAAGCTAGTGGGAAATCTTAACTTGCATGTCTTGGCACGGCTTTTCAGAAAGTGAGGAGAGATGTTTTTCAAAGGGCGCTGTCTCTTTCTGTTGTCACTTCTAGCTATGCTAGTGCTGCATGTCAGGACAGTGAAAAGACTAAAACCGCATGTATGCACACTTCATTTAAGCCTAAATGTGGCTTGATGTGAATGTGATGTATTAACAATAAACAAGTTCGTATTTAATAGACATATTAATTTGTAAAATAAATGAATAAAACAAAAGAGGATTATTGTACGTCTCTTGTGACCCTATTTGTAAACTAAGCAGCCCCACTTTGGGGACAACTGAACTAGACACTCAAAATGGTTTTAGGACTCCCATTATGAGCCATTGTAGGAAGTAATTTTTATCAACCACAACACCTTCAAAAACATTTAACAATGGATTTAAAAATAAATAAATTCTGTGTTTGTAGGTGTGTCAGCTTAATTCGCTAGATTTAAAGCTGCTCTAATCAGTGTTGATCTTGTGGTTACTAGACCTAGCCACAGTCTTAAGTCCTCCATTGTCCCCGGAGTTAGTCACTTTATTTTTTGCCATGCACGTTATGCATTAGGCTATTTTGTAGCCATTTTTTTCTAACAGAAATGGAAGATCATGTTTTTGTTTGCAGATTCATTAATACAGCTTTTTTTTCTCTTGGAATCTACTTTAGTGATAGATCAGAATGTAAAGACAATTTAAGCTAAACCTAAAAAAAAATGATTTCAGCAGATCATGATTTAAAAAAAAAAAAAAAAAGCTCAGTTATTGTAGGTAGCGTAGTTGTACTGTGATTGTGTAGTGGAAAACCAATTCTTAAACAAATTTCAGTTTATCCCTTTGAACTTGCAATTGCTAGCCAGAACTGATGGATGTACTTAACGAAATTTCCCAACAGAGGTTCTGTATATGCAGGTGATAGTGTATTTCCTGTCAGTATTCATTTTCTTTTTCTTTCACAGGGAAGGAATATTCAAAAGGTGACAGCAGATATGTCATGTAAGTTGTAAATCTAACTTGTGTTGTTATGAAAAAGGTGCACCCGGCACAACATGAATTACATAAGTTTTCTTCATGTATCTTTTTTCTAGAGCTGATAATTTCACAGTGTGTATGGAGACGGTGACTGCATGTCTATGGGGACCTTTCAGTCTATGGATTGTTGTGGCCTTTTTGTACAATCATTCCTACAGATATGTTCTGCAGCTAATTGTATCTCTAGGTGAGATGTTTTCTTACTCCTATTCATCTATATGCTATACAGCATATGTGTTTATTTAAGCAGGTAATTATTTAAGTTAGTTGCACTTCAATGGCAATCCTATACAATTATCACCCAGAGCAAGGCCATCTAAGTTTGAACATGAAGACACTTAAAAGATTGAAATTATTATAACACAATGACTTTCTCTTATTTTTTCATCAATTATCGGTAAGAATACATCAAGCACCTATAGCCCATGACCAAAAGGATGCACCAGTAGAGTTAAGCAAAAGGTGGTGATGATGATGATGATGGTCTGTAATTACTTCAATCTTGAAGTCAAATCACAATGTTTTAAATGATGTATCTGCTGTGGCAAAGATCATGAAATAAAGTGAAGAAAGTTACATCTCAGGATCAGAAAATGAGTTAATTCCCAATTCCTCATGCTTCATATGCAAGCAAGTGAAGATAAACAAATAAGTTGTCTTTTGAAGCAAGTGTACAATGCAAAACTCATTAGCCCTGTACAATCTAAATATGTCAAACTAGACAGTAGAAACAAAGCAATACACCAGTGTCCTATAAGAACTCTGACAAGATGAACTCAAGATGAAGTGGTGGTTTTTAAGGAATCTCAGATATAAACGTGCAACATAAAATTTACCTATGGTGGTCTTTTTAGCATGTTTTCTCTCATTATTAATGTTGAGTGACATACTTTGTTAGGATGTTTATATCCACCCCCTGGTTAACTGTAATTTTCTCTGTCCATAGGGCAGCTTTATGGAGCAGTGCTCTACTTCTTCACTGAACACAGAGATGGTTATATGCACAGCGAGTATGGACACCCCATCTATTTCTGGTTCTACTTTGTCTTCATGAATGTCCTATGGATCATTGTCCCTTTTATTCTTATTCTGGACTCGTGGTTCCAGTTGAGTAACACCCAAGCCTTGGCAGACAAAACAGTTCCCAAACGAAAGATGAAATAGATGGGGAAGAAAGTTTTGGAAAGGGAATACATTACTGTGCACTGTCTTAGGTGACATTTGAATATAATTGTGGTTTATAGTAATTTTACATTATATTCATAACACTATTTAGGTATACACAACCACACTGTACAATAATTTTTTGCTTTCATGAGATTAAACCTAAATTTAATTTTACCTACATGGAGTGCTGTTCTCTTGTAAAAAAAAAAAAAAATATATATATATATATATATATATATATATATATATATATATATATATATATATATATATACACTTACCTGTTTTGGGAGTTGAAGTTTTGGTGGGTTTTTTTATTTATAAATATGTATATATATTTTTAATGACAGAAGTTATTTGTAGTGTTATTTGAAAGCAGCATACAGTAATAACTTGACAACCCTTAAATATTTCCAAATACTGTAGTCATCATACCAGATACTTTTCTCAAGGTATTTTCCTCAATAACCATTTAATTAGGTACACCTGCCTTGCATCTACAGTTGTGCCTGAAGGTTTGTGAACCCTTTAGTATTTTCTTTATATCTGTAAATATGAACTAAAACATCAGATTTTCCACATAATTCCTAAAAGTAGATAAAGAGAACCCAATTAAACAAATTCCTCAGTACAGAACAGCTTCCAGTCTGGGGTGTTGGTGGGTTTCCTCACATGAATCGCTTGCTTCAGGTCCTCCCACAACATTTCTCTTGGATTAAGGTCAGGATTTTGACTTGGCCATTCATAACTGGTTGCATTTGTAGCTGCTAAAGATGGCACAACCAGATTTTAAGTTTAAGGGGGAAATTAGATTTTTACATTGGTGATAGGTGTTGGATAACTTTTTTCCTTCAATAAAATAAATAAAAACTGTATTATGTGTTTACTCAGGTTGCCTTTGTTTTATGTTGTATTTCGTTGGAAGATCTAAAACTATTTAGTATGAGATATGCACAAAAACAGAAGAAATCAAGATTGGGGCAAATAATTTTCACAGCACTGTAAGGTGTAAATGGCAATCAGTCTAGTTCCTGCAGCAAGCCATAGGACATTTAGGAAATGTGTTTCAGCTGATTTTTTTTATACTGAAATTTACAAAGTAGAATGGGATGTTAAATGTTAATGGTTTTGACCCTTTTAAACAATAATAGTATTAAGATAGGATAAGATAAGATGTACCTTTATTGACCCCAGTAGGGGAAATTCAAATTGACTCAGCAGCACAAGTAGGATGAGTAAAAAGAAAGAAAGACCGAAAGAGAATGATTTCCATAAATGAGCAAGGAAAGTACTTCTGAAAGCTGTAGTGTAGAAGGGCAACTAACTTAACCATACTTTTACCCTTAACCAATCACTGGTCTCTAACAAACTAGTCTGGGAAATAATTTGTGTCTGTAAGTGAGTAGAGTTTTATTCTTGATGGTGCGGCAGATGTAAGCATGCTGACATGGATAATGATTTTATAAATGAGTTACTCACAGTATGTGCTTGGTGTAGTAACGGAACAGTATAATAGAAGGCTTTCACATTAATGGGAATAAAGGGGTTTGGACAGAGTATTTATATATTTATTTATTTATTTATTTATTTTAAACGAATATCTTACTTCTGCTTCGTTTGGGTTATATTTAGTAGTGAATTGTCACTGTAACCATGTAATGCAGAGCTGTGAAGTGGGGGACTTGTAGGTCTAGAGGCGTGGCTTTGGCTTCGTGGTTGTCGCCGAAATAGCTCAGTTGGGAGAGCGTTAGACTGAAGATCTAAAGGTCCCTGGTTCGATCCCGGGTTTCGGCATTTTGAAAATAAAAATGTCATTCCTATTACTTTTTTTTTGCTCTGTCAACGAAAATAGACAAGCAAAGTGATACAAACAGTGAAATGTAGCACTGTTATTATCCAATCAAAGTGTTGTACTGGAAGTAATTTATGTAAAAAAAAAAAAGTTGTAGCGTAAAGGAATTATATATTAAACAAACTATTAGTTGACTGAAAAGAAAAAATAACAGTTCATTTTCGTTAGTTATTTTATATACGGGTTAGTAGACAGTAGAATTCAGCCTACTCTAGATAAAGTAGTGCAATAAGATTACATTTATTTGAATAAATTATAGTAAATAATTATTAGAGAGCGAGAGAAAGAGATTATGCAGAAAATATATCCGTAAATAAACTGGACGTTTGTAAAGCCCGTTAAAAGGCGAGCCCTGAGCGGTCTCAGAAAACCCTTAGACGCGAGTCTCTGTGGCGCAATCCGGTTAGCGCGTTCGGCTGTTAACCGAAAGGTTGGTGGTTCGAGCCCACCCAGGGACGTGTGCTTTTCGGTTTCTACACTCACTTCCTCCGTTTACATTCGAAGATTCTTCTTACTAGTTCGAATGAATTCGTTCCGATTTAACTGTTAATATAAACTCTAAATATCCTGAACAGTCTGTAGACATTCTCCGTTTACATGCACTTTACAATCCGATACAAAGATGCGTATGCGTGGCGCCAGGTTTATTTCAACGTTACCATAACAACAAGGAGCACGTGTGGCCGGACTTTTTAACAGGGTTTTAACCTCACCAAAGTGTGAAAGTTCAGGATATTAACAGTTAAATCGGAATCGGAACAAATTAATTTCAACTGGCAAAAAGAATCTTTGCCTGTAAACGAAGGAACTTCAACCAGCCCAAGAGAACCCATGTCACACCCCTCTTCATCTCCCTCCACTGGCTTCTTGTAGCCACCCATATCTAATTCAAGGCCTTGATGCTCACAAGACCTTGTCTGGAACAGCAGCCTCCAACCTCAACACTCTCCTGAAGGCTTACGTTCCCTCACGCAATCTGCAATCGGTCAATGACCGACACTTAATAGTGCCTACTCAGCGTAGCTCAAGGTCCCTTTCCAGAACCTTCACACTAACTGTTCCTCAATGGTGGAATGAACTTCCATCTTCAATCTGGACCGCAGAATCTCTCACCATCTTCCAAAAACAGCTAAAGACCCACCTCTTCTGTGAACACGTAACCAACCCCATAAAAAAACAACCCTTACTTTGGCGCTTGCAGCTCTACTCTGTACACTTTACTTTTTCTGGAACTCAGTTAATAGATCTTATATGGTAGCTCTACTTGTATTGTTCTCTGGTGAAATACATATCGCTTTGCTTATATTTTCTCATTTGTAAGTGGCTTTGGATAAAAGCCTCTGCAAAATGATTAAATAGGAGCGAGCGCACAAACCGACATGCATCCGACCCTGGGTGGGCTCGAACAACCAACCTTTCGGTTAACAGCCGAACGCGCTAACCGGATTGCGCCACAGAGACACACGTTTGAAGCGGGCACAACTGCAACTGCGAGTGTGATATTCCTTTTACATATTTATAAAAGGAATAATATTTACTAATTTAAATTTTAACCAAAATATGGCCAATTTGTTTTTGTTTTTTTCTCTGTCAACGAAAATAGACAAGCAGAGTGATACAAACAGTGAAATGTAGCACTTTTATACTGAATATCAACACTCTTGGAATGCTGTTATCTAGTCAAATTATTGGACCGGAACTAATTTATGTAAGAAAAAAAAAAGTTGTACCTTAAAGGAATTATGTATTAAATAAACTATTAGTTTTGGTATATTTCACTGCGTAACCGTGTAATGCACAGGCCTGGATTATCCTGTTTACACCATCTTGACAGCACTGACATGTTAAAGCTGTTATTGAAGTTTGCAATGCAAAATGTGACTGAAAAGACAAAAATAACAGTTCATTTTTTGTTAGTTATTTTATATACGGGTTAGTAGACAGTAGAATTCAGCCTACTCTAGATAAGGTAGTGCAATAAGAGAAAGAGAGATTGTGCGTGGGTGAATTACCTGCGTCTCTATTGAAGCTGTGAGCTTAACTGCATGTCACTATGGTTACAGTAGTTTATAGGCAGCGCGTTAATTCATAACGGTGATAAAACTGACCGGAACTACCTGTGTATAAATTATAGTAATATATATAATTATTAGAGAGAGATAGAGAGAGAGAGAGAGCTTGTGCGTGTGACCGGAACTACCTGTGGTATATGTAAATTATTTTAATTCGGTAGAAGTGGCGTTTTATTTATGTGCCAGTGTTTTTTGTCACGACGTGGAAAAGTGCAATGAAATGGTCTCATGTAGATGATATACACATTTGAATCTGTTTAAATGGTGAAATTAATTGGACGCTGGGATGCGCGTCAAACTAAAATTTTGAGGCAGTTGCGGGATGAGAAATGACCTCGACCAGTTTTCTCAAAGATTGAAACTAGCCAGAGATTATGCAGAACATACTACCATAAAAAAGATGTATGTTCGGCTGTTAAAGGTTGGTGGTTCGAGCCCACCCAGCGACGGATGCTTTTCACTTTCTACATTCATTTCCTCCGTTTACATTCAACGATTCTTCTTACTAGTTCAAATGAATTCGTTCCGATTTAACTGTTAATATAAACTCTAAATATCCTGAACAGTCTGTAGAGAATCTCCATTTACATTTCATTTTACAATCCCATACAAAGATGTGTATGCGTGGAGCGAGGTTTATTTCAACGTTACCATAACAACGAGGAGCACGTGTGGCCGGTCTTTTTAACAGGGTTTTAACCTCACCAAAGTGTGAATATTGTTCAGGATATTTAGAGTTTATATTAACAGTTATATCGGAATCGGAACTGGCAAAAAGAATCTTACTCTGGCACTTGCACCTCTACTCTGCGCACTTTCATTCGAACTGGTAAGAAGAATCTTTGAATGTAAACGGAGGAAGTGAGTGTAGAAACCGAAAAGCATCCGTCCCTGGGTGGGCTCGAACCACCAACCTTTCGGTTAACAGCCGAACGCGCTAACCGGATTGCGCCACAGAGACACGTGGTGCGTTGCCACCAGACAGAGTTTGAAGTTTATCCTGTCATCGTTCACTAACCAAGCAAAGAAAAAAGACGTTATAATTTTTGCTGGCTTAAAAAATATATAAGCAAAGTGGATTATACAGTCACCTCACAGTCCCAGTCTCAGGAGGTGAAATGCTGCTCAATTGGTTAAGGTCTGGTGATTGACGCATACACAGTCTAAAAGCTTACATTTTCCCCTGATGAAGTCCTTTGTTGAGTTGGCAGTGTGTTTTGGATCATTGTCTTGCTGCATGATAAAGTTCCTCATGATTAATGTGGACAGTGGATTGTGATACCTTCACCCCTGCCTTGTAGAATCTCTACAAGGCAGGGGTGAAGGTATCACAATCCACTGTTGGTGATTTCACTAACTGTTGTTTTTGGGTTCTTCACAGCTCTCAATTTTCATTAATTCAATAGAAATGTTGTGGAAGGACCTGAAGCAAGCTGTTCATGAAGAAACCCACCAACGTCCCAGAGTTGAAGCTGTTCTGTACTGAGAAATGAGCTAAAATTCCTCCAAGCCGATGTGCAGGACTGATCAACACTTACCAGAAACGTTTAGTTGCAGTTATTGCTGCACAAGGGTGTCACACCAGTATATTTTTCACACCAGTTGCAGGTTTTCTATGGGGTTCAAGTCAAGGGACGGGGATGGCCATGGCAGAACCTTGATTTTGTGGTCAGCAAACCATTTTTGTGCTGATTTCGATGTATGTTTTGGATCATTGTCCTGCTGGAATATCCAACAACAGCCCATTTTAAGCTTTCCGGCAGAGGCAATCAGGTTTTCATTTAATATCTGTTGATATTTGATAGAGTCCATGATGCCAAAAGATTAAACAATACATACAATTTTCCCAGGCTTCTTTGCTTATATTTAACAAGGGTGCCAATATTAGTGGAGGGCACTGTATATGCCAGACAACTTTTTAAATTTGAATTGATAAACCATAATGAATTATTTTTATTATTATTACTGGTAGTAGTAGCAGCAATATTTAAATTGCACTAACAACTCTTGTGTATTTTAAGTTTTAATACATAAAATGTTCTGCATAATTCTCACATTACTACTTGTGAGATATAGGAATGAGAAATAAAGTGATTTATGTACCATATATTTCAGTTCACTTCATTTAAAATATTTAAACAATACAAACAAACACAATAATAGTGTTACACATTTATAAATAGTTTTATTGACATTTGTTCAGCATACAGCCATAATACAACCACCATGCATAGAGCAATATTTCTTGTAATATATCCCGTGATTAAAATATTTTCACATCAGCGCATGTGCTTTTCGGGCTCTTGTAATATTGAAAGTTTTGTATATTCATGATAAGGTACATTTAAATAGATACTGTGGGCTTTTAATATGTTCACATTATGATCGCATTTATTATTTTGATTCCTGTCCACACTTATGTAGATACTGGTTTGTTTGCAAATCCTTAGATAAACATCTTGCTTAGCCTTTTCCCAAGCTTATTGTCAAACTCTTTTGCTTTTGTATTTACTTGTTTCAAGGCATTCTGGGCAGAGGCAGAACCTGGCTGGAGTTCTAAAACTTTGCCAAAAGCTTGGCGTGCTTCCGCAAAGTCTTCCAACTGCAGACAGGCTTGGCCAAGGCGATACCAGGCTTTAACGTTCGCTGGATCCAGTGCAGTGGCTTTGATGCTGCTGTCCTTGGCTTTTGCTGGCTGGCCAAGCCTGAGCTGGCACAGCGAAAGATTAGAATGGAGTTCTGCTTTTATAGTCCTATACTCCTCCTCAGTTTGGATGTGGGTGCTTTTTGCTTCTGTCTCTGTATTCACTGCTAGTGTTTCTAAGTCCCTGCTTCCATCAGCATTTGGAACCCCATCTTTCTCTCTGGTATGTCCGTTTAAAGTGATGAGCAGCTTAACAGCACAGCAGTAAGAATGCATTGCTCCCCAAACGTCTCCCTGGACGAAGCGCTGGCTGCCACGCTGCTTATGAGACAGCACCCAGGTCCACTTCTCTGCAGGGAGCATCTGCCAGGACTCCTTCCCTGGGGTGAATGAGTGGAGCTGTACAGAAAAACACTCACTTTTCGGCTGTCTCTCCTCTCCGGTCATCTCAAACTGGGCAACATGAATATCACTGGGTGCCATTTTCAAATGCTGTTGATGAGGCCTTACTGTGAACTAAAGGAAACAGATTCAGCATTATGAAGAAACAGCATATTACTTAAGTGTAATTACTTAAGAATATTGGTCTCTTGATTTTTACATCATTTGTAATTACAGAAAGCATTACTCTTATTAGAGTAGGGTGGCTTGTCAGCTGCAGCACCCACTTTTACACGGTACAAAACCTTGGTGCATATATCGTACATACTTGTACATACAGTTGCAATCAAAATTATTCAACCCCCATTGTAAATCAGGTTTAATGTCAACATTTACTGAATTTCAGCTGTCTGCAATAAACAAATCAAACAAAAGCAATTGAAATATTTAAACACAACGAATGCTTCAAGTGGCTTCCCCAAATTCAACTGAAAATTCAACTCCAGTTTGAACTTGATTTCTCCAGTTTCAAGATGATTGAACTCCTTCATGGCACGCATATTTTGTACTTAGTAGAGCATCCTTTTGCTGTTATGACCTGCTGCAAACGAGATGCGTAGCCAGACACCAGCTTCCTCAGGAATCTTAGCCCATTCCTCATGAGCAATGGCTTCCAGTTCAGTAATATTCTTGGGTTTGATTGCAACTGTATACGTACGAAACTCTGTACACATTGTTATCATAGACCCAAACAACGTTTACGCTGACAAGGTGCGCCCAACAGGAAGTCAGCCATTTTGGATTTTGTGAAAAGTGCATGCGGTGAACCTTTAAATACTCCTCCTAAGGGATTCATGTGACTGTTACCAAACTTGGTCAACGTTATGCCATGACATTGAAGATGCTAAAGATGCTTTCCAGAACCTTCACACTAACTGTTCCTCAGTGGTGGAATGCACTTCCAATCTCAATCCGGACCGCAGAATCTCTCACCATCTTCAAAAAACAGCTAAAGACCCACCGCTTCCATGAAAACTTAACCAACTCATTTATAAAAAAAAAAAAAAAAAAAAAAAAAAAAAAAAATTGCACTTACACCTCTACTCTGCACTTTGCTTCTTCTGGAATTCAATTAATAGATCTTGTATGGTAGCACTTCTTGTATTGTTCTCTGCTTGATATATTGCTTTGCTTGTATCTTTCTCATTTGTAAGTCGCTTTGGATAAAAGCGTCTGCTAAGTGAATAAATGTAAATGTAAATGTAAAGGGATTTTTGATATCTCAAACGGTTTTGCCATGGCAGGGCAATACATTTTTGGCAAGAAATCAGAAACAGGAAGTGTCTCATATCTTCTGCATGCATTGAGTGATTTAGATCAAACTTGAGCTGTTATGTTTGGTCATGGGGGCTGACCACATGGATGTGGACTATTGTGAGTCATGGTCATAGTGCCACCAACTGGCAGCAGGAAGTGTGTCACTTAAAATGTCGAGACAAGGCTGATGTAAAATTGTGAAAGGAGTCTTGATATCTTAAATGGTGTTGCCATGGTAACGCATCAAACTTTAATACTCTTTTCTTTGTATATTTGGGTGTTTTACTCTACAGCACTCGCTTCACTATGCATTGTTTTCATACAACCAATGGGTGGAAATGGCACCGTAATGTTTGGGCCCGTCATCGCTGCTTGCAGCTTTATTTAATACTTTTAGAATTGCATGACCTTAAATCATCTTCAATATTCAACAATGATATGGTGAAGTAAATATTTAAACAAATAGAAGACTTTATGTTTTGTTCAAAAAGGGCAAAAAATGTCTGTGTATTATTATTAACTATTGGTTGTGCATTTTTTTTAATTCTCTACTGCTTGTACAAGCATATAATTCTCAAATATTTGCTTAAATACTAAGCAAGCATAAGATAGATATCTGGTTAACTGAATATTATATGGACCAAGTAAAATTAGTTTTAGACAACATGATGTTGCAGACAGGGTAGCTTTGCCACCTCATGGGACCCTGGATTTTTGAGGCAGCAAAGCTACCCCCTGCACCACTTGATTCGATCCTGAGCTCCTGTCCTTGAGGAATTTCCCATGTTCTCCCATGTCTGTGTGGGTTTCCCCGGGTTCACCAGTTTCCTTCCGACCTGCCGAAAACATGCTGATAAGTCAGTCCCTCCAGGATTTTGCGATCGCAGAAATTAACACAAAATCAAGCAAACTTTGCAATATTCAGAGGACCTTGCAATTTTTCAAAATTACTGCAGATTTGGGCCAAAACACGTCATGTGACCTCATCACAACATGCATTCAGCCAAAGCACTCTTCGAGTCACACGCGAACATGAGTACAGCTAAAAGGTCTCATTTACCAGCAAACCCCAATGTGAAAGGCTGTGCAAAACATCCATCTTCTATACCACTTATCCTTCCTTCAGGGTCACGGGGAAACCTGGAGCCTATCCCAGGGAGCATGGGGCACAAGGCAGGGTACACCCTGGACAGGGGGTCAATCCTGGACAGGGTGCCAATCACATACACATTCACACACCACAGACACTTTTGGACATGCCAACCATGCTTGTCTTTGGACTGGGGGAGGAAACCGGAGTACCCGGAGGAAACCCCCAGAGCACAGGGGGAACATGCAAACTCCGCGCACACACAGTGGGAATTGAACCCCTGACCCTGGAGGTGTGAGGCGAATGTGCTAACCACTAAGCCACCGTGCACCCTCCCATGCAAAACAATTTAGTGCAATTGCAATTTCGCCAATTCAAGTAGTTTTCTGCAAAAAAAAAAAAAAAAAAAGCACAAAATTCTCTGTAAATTGCTTCACAAATTTGAAAAAGCTGCTGCAAAATCAAGCATTTCTGGCTGCAACACTCACAAAAAAAAAACACAGTGACATCCTGTACGGACAGGTAAGTGGACATGGCAACCTAATTGTGAATGCACCAATCCAAGATGTATTCCTGCCTCACGGCCAGTGTTCCCAGGATAGACTTCAGATCCACTACAATCCTGACTAGGATAAAGTATTCAATGAAGATGTATAAATGAAAAATACAGTTACTAGTAGCATCAGGAACTCTCAAAGTTGTCTGCTGCTATTCACTACCTGTAACATAATCCTTTCTCGCAGTACACAAATGTTCCATTACGCAGACAGAACGGAAATCGACATAGACATTGCCACAAGTCTATTTTAAGATTAGTCAGGATGCTGTTGGGTTCCTGTGTGTAAAGTATCGTGACTCTGTGTTTATCTACTGGTGAGCAAGCAGATGTGAAAGGGTAGGGGTCTGAACCCCGTGCTAGGCAAACAATTCACATCTCTTCACAATAACATTGGTACAAAAATATAACAAACAGCACAACTAAAGCTTTTTTGATAGTAAAACACCGTATTCAACTGCCAAAATAAAATTAGAAAATTTAAATCTAGTAGGCTAGGTAAAAAAAAAAAAGAAATACTTAGGAAAAACTGCAAATTTTGAAAGCGCCGAGTGTCATTAACCACTACTGTACAATGTGACATCACAAATAAATTCACACAGGCACCCCAAAGCAGGTGGATATTCCACGTTTTTGGACTCTGGTAAAAAGACTTAAGGTGATTACTGTAATAACATACTTGTATGAGATGTTAATCAATCAATGCATGTGCAAGCAACTGAGAAACAAATGGTGAGAATTAATCACAGAGAGAGCCAAGCTGCAATCTGACACTTACCTCACAGGTCTCTCCAGCCCTCATTCCCTCCAAACAGCCCTCTATAACGTCACACTGTCCCTCTCCCACACGCAGCACCATCCACCTGTCCAGTGGAACCTGCAGCACTGAATCCTGTGAGCGAGGATGCTCTGTAACCTGCACAGAACTGACACCAACTGCAGACTCTGTGTCGTTCGAGCTCAGAGGCTGGGTATTATTATCTTCTGTGTGGTTCTTGAGACACACTTTGATTTTGCATACAGACCCTAATAGAGGAGTGTTGTCTCCTCGCTTTCTCTCCCCCTTCCACCTTCTGTGTACCTCCCAAAGACCACTAGGACTCACTGATATCCATGAGGTTTCACTCGTCACTTGTTCCTCTGTGTTAGTTTCCGTAGCCATAAATGATTTTCTAAAGAGACCTGAAGAGAGAAAACGTATTAACCAAGAGATATTAATGCGTGAACACGTCAATATGAGTGCAGACAGGATTTGTAGGAAATTTTTGTTCCTGCAGAGAGAGAAGAAATGAGGAAAACCAGATGAACATACAAACACACTGGTCCTGAAGAGTAAATATAAAAGTTGTTTGGCTAAGATTTGCTTCGGTTACGTTTAAGTTAATTAAGCAAGCTAATTCAACAGACAGTTCACTAAACATTTCCATTTAACAGTCAGGGTTTCAGCAATGCATGTATGTCAAATTACCTACTTATAGTTGATAAAAGTGTGTAGGTAACTACCATCCAGCTACCTTGCCTGTCATGTTGTTGGATCTCACTTCCGCCACCGCGACGTATGTTTTTTTTTTTCTTTTTTCTCACAGCGCTTTAGCGCCACCTGTGGGACTGGAGCAACTGCAATGCGTTGATACTCTCAGGTTTATCACAAGATGGCGCTCCTCTCTCACTATTTTTATTCGTTTGTAAACTTTCAAATACAGTTTTTATATAACACAAATGTAAAAAGAAATCTCTTGCTTTAACTCCTAACAGTGCTGACATCTACTTTTGCAATATTTGCATAAGGTTGCTGCATGGATAAGTGTTATTGTGTCACTGAAATTTAAAGTGCAATAAAAAAAATAATTGTGGAAGTGTTTCCTTTGAGTTATAGTTTATGGATAAATTTCCCATGACATTAAATGCTGTGAATAGTTTATCTTGTTAATGTATAACAGAAACGGAAGAATCCCGAATGCCTCCATGCGCTACACAAATAGTGTGTAAATATATCCTCCACACCATGGCTGGTTAACTACATGTCCAATCAGGAGATATTTGGACTTCGGTTGAGTTGTGGCCGCGGGGGCGCGCTTCACGGGAACGAGCTGCTGGCTGTTTCCTGGATGCTCGTGACGTCATGAGCAGCGCAGTAGCTATGTGGCGGAGTGTGTGAGGACTATATGAGTACGTGTTGCCATGTCTGTAGATTTACCCACTAAGACATTTGAGCTGCTCCTTCGGGTTGAAGGTTGGGTTTCGTGTATACATTTGATGTATTACAGTATACATCGATCAGCGACAACATTAAAACCACCTTCCTAATACTGTTTAGGTGCCTTCAAAACAGCTCTGACCCATCGAGGCATGGACTCCACAAGACCTCTAAAGGTGTGCTGTGGTATCTGGCACCAAGACATTAGAAGCAGATCCTTTAAGTCCTGTAAGTTGCGAGATGGGGCCTCTTTTGATTGGAATTGTTTCCCCAGCACATTCCAAAGATGCTCGATCTGATTTGGAGGCCAAGTCAACACCTTGAAGACTTTGTCATGTTCCTCAAACCATTCATGAACAATTTTCACAGTGTGTCAGGACACATTATCCTGCTGAAAGAGGCCACTGCCATTAGGGAATACCATTATCGTGAAGGGGTGTACTTGGCCTGCAAAATGTGTGGGTAGGTGGTACGCGTCAAAGTAACATCCACACGAATGCCAGGACCCAAGGTTTCCCAGCAGAACATTGATCAGAGCATCACACTGCCTCCACTGACTTGCCTTTTTCCTATAGTGCATCCTGGTGCCATCACTTCCCCAGGTAAGCAATGCACACGCACCCAGTCATCCACATTATGTAAAAGAAAATGTGATTCATCAGACCAGGCCACCTTCCATTGCTCCATGGTCCAGCTCTGATGCTCACATGCCCATTGTAGGCACTTTCAGTGATGGACAAAAGTCAGCATGGGTACTCTGACCGGTCTGTGGCTACACAGCCCCATACACAGCAAGCTGTGATGCACTGTGTGTTCTGACACCATTTTATCATAGCCATTAACTTTTTCAGCAATCAAAGAGCCTTGGGCACTCATGACCCTGTTGTTGGTTCACAGGTTGTCCTTCCTTGGACCACTTTTGGTAGGTACTAACCACTGCATACTGGGAACACCCCACAAGACCTGCCATTTTGGAGATGCTGACCAGTCATCTAAACATCACAATTTTTGACCCTTGTCAAAGTTGCTCAGATCCTTACACTTGCCCAAACTCCCTGTGCTGCAGGGATTTCCTTCGGATACTCCAGTTTCCTCCCCCATTCCAAAGACATTCATGTCCAAAGTGGCCGAATGTGTATGTGATTGTGCCCTGTGATGGATTGGCACCCTGTCCAGGGTGTACTCCGTCTTGTACCCCATGCTCCCTGGAATAGGCTCTAGGTTCCCCCCGACCCTGAAGGATAAGTGATATAGAAAATGGATGGATGGACGGATGGACTATTAGCTCCTAAAAACAAAATACCAAGAGCTTAGAAGTAGTAGCATAGAAATAGTAGGAACAGCAAATGCTGGACTCAAAGTTACAGAATACAATGCAGCTATACACTGAGTTACAGTAGAGACTCGGTTAGTTACAGCGATCTTTGCAATGAGAAGCATGATAGCATTGATGGAGTACAGACATATTAGCAAGTCTGAATGAATAGAGGAGACATTCCCAACTTTTCGAGTTGAGGGGAAGTTTTCTTTGTTTTTTTCTAATCAGATGCCAGAAATATCCGATTTATCACATAGCTGAATGAAGAATAAGAAGACCATTTGAATGCTATTGTATGTCATTTAGGAAACCATTAACCAAACTAAACCGGCCAATATGCCAATGAAAGGTATTTAAACTACAAAAGTCAACTCAGAATTTGATCATAAACTAAACCTTGGGTACAACTGAAGATCAAATATTAATTACAAAGTTTAATATGCAAGTAGTTCATGGTGGACCCCCCCCCCCCCCTTAGAGTTCACCTCAAAATAGTTTACTTATAAGTTGTGTTATCTTAAAAGAGTTTATGTATCTAGAACCCTACTGACCCAAACTCCTGTTGCCATGGAAACACCCTGCGCTCACTCCTAAACTTCCTAGAATGCACGTGTGACCATGGAGATGCTCTACTCACTTACTCACTTACTCACACACACACACACACACACACACACTCACACACACACACACTGAACAAATTCTCAACATGAGCACGTTGTATGAATGGAGGATGTTGTGATGTTATCAGACTTTATTTATACTGTATAACGAGACATTTAGAAGACTTGTGAAAGCACTATTCAGAGAATCTGTGTAGTTTAATATGGCTTTTATAGAAATATAGGATAATGTACAGTGTTAACAATGTTAATCATGAGTTTCAAAAGGTAAGTACCTGGTGTTTGGGAGTTAATCGTGTACAGTAGAGTTTTATTGTTGCGCTGGTTTTGATATGCAGACCTGGCAACCCTGAGAGAAAGAGAGAGAGAGAGAGAGAGAGAGAGAGAGAGCGCGAGAGAGCGAGCGGGGGCAGGAGAGTTGAGGAACACATTGTATTGACAGCGTCTTTATTATTCCACTTGGAGGACAACAGAAAGTGAGACGCTGGTGTTCACCTGGATTACGTGGAGAAGGAACTTCGGGCCGTCGAGTTGGAGGAGGTGGATGAATGCAGCAGCCCCGAGAGGGCGAGTGTGTGTGTGTGTGTGTGTGTGTGTTTTGCGACAGGCTACGTTTAGCGAAAGATGAACAAAAACCACCGAGTGCCGAGCAGCCGATCTCTGAGCGCCGTGGAGGTGAAGAGCAAGGTGCGCAGGCAGCTAATCACTTCTTACCCACAGCACACACACACACACATGCACTAATCTCAGTGTGGTTCATCTGCGGCCACCATTAGCCTACAGTGTGTGTGTTTTTATTTATTTTTTCTCTTTATGGCTCCACCATAACTGAGAGACCTTATCAGGTTTCAACTTAATTATTGTGTTAATCATTAGTAGCTTTATGGGAAAGGTATCTAGCGAAACATTTCTTGTAAAAAAAAAAATTCTAACACCTTCCTGTTCCTCGACATCGTTTGGTTATTTCTTCGTTAACTCTGAAGAAGTTTTTCGATGAAGTGCTCGAGCTTTGCTACAAGCTAAAGTGCTTCAAGTCTCTTTTACGTGTGATATAGCTTACAGAAACAATTTGGCTTTCAAATTCTGTTTACAAAACAAAAGAAAATACTTTTACATAATGTTTGTAAGTATATTTATTAGATATACAGCGAAACATGTCTGTTGTTAGTTTTAACCACCTGTATCTGTTGAATCGGAAGCTGGTGTCTCACCTGTGGAGGGCCGAGCGCGAGCAGCTCACTTATTACATTACCTTCTCAAGAGTTCCTCTGTGGATATCTGCTTTTTCAGACGTTTGTTATTTCTAAACTCCACAGTAAACGAGTCATATGGTTAGCGAGTCTTCAGAAAGACTTGAAGCTGTCTGTTCTGTGTCACAGCTGCTTAACGTTGAGAGTTTTGAGGAACAAAATGGCATATTATTGTTAGGATTTATTTCCGTTAGTGACTCATTAAAGTGCTCCTGAAATCAAAATGGCAAATATTGTACCTGTTCTGTAGTGTTATGGACAATGATACAATAGTATATAAAAATACATACAATAGTTTTGGAGATATTCTAATTTTTAAAAAATAGAAAGAAAAAAGGATGACTAATTCTGTACTAGTGGGCTGTTCATCCAATTAAACGCTCCGTAGAATGTATATGTCCCGCCCCCAGTCACGGGTTTTGCTCTATAGTAGCAGCACAATACAGTCCGTACAGGATTTCTGAGGAGTTTTTTGTGGTTGTTGAGTCCAAAAATTTTTGATTGTGCTGCGTATTTCCCCCCCCAAATTTGCGATGCAACTTGCAGAGTTTTTTTGTGCTTTTTTGCGGAAAACTTGCACTAAATTGTATTGCACGGTGTTTCACCATGATGTTTGTCGGTAAATGAGACCTTTTAGTTGTAGTCACGTTTGACGTGTGAATCGAAGAGGGCTTTGTCTCAGTGTGTGTTGTGGTGATGTCACATGACCCATCTTGGCTAAAATCTAAAATAATTTTAATTTAGAACAATTGCAAGCTTATCCAATTATTGTGGAGTTTGCTTGATTTTGTGTTGCTTTCTACTATCGCAAAATCCTGGAGGGTCTGTCAATAGTAGCAAACATGGTGCATTTTTGGCTGTGTCTTCCTGCACACTATTCCCTTTTCCGAATATCCTGTTTTGAAAAAAAAAGTATGGAGTTTATTTCGAAGAGGGTGGAATGTGTGCATCTTCACAGTAAAGTGATAGAAAAATGATATTTGGGGCTGGTCAGTGATGGGATGTCACAACATCAGACTGCTCAAGAATGTGATTTGGTCTTTACTTCATACTTCACTGTGGCTTCCGTCAGTAAGAGTAAAGTAAAAACATTTCATCTACTGTTCAGATGATGATAAAACTGCGGCTCTCCGTCACCATCGGTGCCTTCTGACGGCCGACCCCGGCTCAAAAATGTACGCCATAACTTCAGAAACACGTGGCATGTTGTCGTGTAGATAATCGTCCTTGTTAAAATTGACAGGCGTGACAGCTCTTCTCCATGTTTAGCTAGGTCTCTAAGCTAGAGAACGTTGAAGCTAGTGAAGTTTGTTTAGACTTGGTGAAGGTGTGGCGTATCTGGAATGCTATTGGCTGTTGTGTAAATCAGTCAAGCACTTCAACGCACCGTTACTCTGACTTCCTGTTTCAAAAGTAAATACGTTAACAGAATTAAAGAATTAAAACTGTATTTTTTCTATTAAGATTTTATGTAAGAATACACTAACTGTATTTAACATATAGTAAGTTAAATATTTCTATAGAGTCACTCAAACATCTGAACTGGCTTAAATCACATTGCTCGGAGCTCATAAATCCCAAGAATTAAACCCAACAATCACAGCATATTCATACCTATGCATGAGAGGATTTACAGGCTTTGATCCATGATGTTCACCAGAACATTTAAGGAAATAACTGCTCATGTTTTACTCTTACTTCAAAGGAATATTCAAGCGTTTTACGACTCTAATCTTTATGGTCTTTTGCGTTCCGTATGGGAGGTTATCACTAGCAGTGATTTTAAATGCTTAAGTTGACAGATGACATATGACAGATGATCGTCTGTTTATTCCTAACTCATTTATAATAAATGGTTGATTATGTGTCTGTGTTTGCGTCTCTTGTACACCATCTATGCTTCAGGTTACACACATTTTGTAGCACCTATATTTAAAGAGCTTAAATATTTTTAAATAATTGTGTTTGCACCTTTAACAGTTGCAGATATGTCTGTGTTTGTGTATATGCTTCATGCTGTTTACTGACGTCTGTCTACGTCTCATGTCAGTTCGGAGCGGAGTTCCGGCGCTTCTCTCTTGATCGCTCCAAACCAGGCCGCTTCGATGAGTTCTACGGCCTTCTGCAGCACGTGCACCGAATCCCCAATGTGGAGCTGCTGGTGGGCTACGCCGACATCCATGGAGACCTGTTGCCAATTAACAACGATGACAACTACCACAAGGCTATCACCACGGCGACGCCCCTGCTCCGTCTCTTCCTGCAGAGGAAAGGTGAGGGTTGGGTCTGCGACCAGAGGTCAAAACTATGTGCTTTCAGGGAGAAGCTGAGCTTTGAACTCCAGCTAGGCTTCATTCTTTGGAAGCAATCTTTAAACACAATGTAACACGAATTTGTTTGAACTATGCGTGTTTTAGGGAGATTTGTAGAGGTGTTTGGGTTTAATGGCTTTATCAGGTTGGTGTGTCAGCAGTCATGCAGTAAAACTCTGACACTGTTGTAGTTAGTCTGTAGTCTAACAATGCACTCTTGCTTTAAAGGGGAAAAACAGGCTCTTGTGATATTCCCAGTCCGCCATTATTTTAAAATGAGACATGTTCCATTAAATTAGGTGGAATACTTGTTGTTACAAGCCTTGGCTACTTTACAAAGATGAGCTGTTGTGAAGTTTAATCCTCTATACGCTCACATTTGTCATAAGATCTTGTGGTTTTGATGGCGGGGAAAAACATTTCCAATTTGAAATTTTGTTTCGTAAGAATTACAATCATAATAATAGCTAAGTATTGGTAAGTACTTTTGACTGATTAGGATCTGCTGTAGGTGTTGTTAATGTCTCTGCAGCAAATTTTTTTTCTCAATGTAATGGTGTGTATTCCTTTTATGAGAGCCCCCAGGTGAGACCGTGTGTCATCAGGGCGACTCAGTCTAAGCTGTGTCGGTGTGCCATATGACCAATAGACGCTAAGCCACTTTGTCAGAAGGAGATTAGAGGGGTCACTGTGTAGCACCGCATGTGTCTGTGTTACAGTTACACGCTTGACGCTAGCATCCTGCTGTGCCCTGTCTCTGGCTGCATTCACCCACCCACCTACCCACCTACTCACCCACCTACTAGTAGCAGCACAGCCTTTTAAACCCACATAGAGTTAACCCTGTTGTGATTGAGATTCTGTTTGCCACCGTTGGTGAGAGAATATGTTGGCTGTTCTCCCCTGCTCTCAACCTGACAGACAGTCACAAGTCAGGACAGGACCAGCTTGCACTCGTGAGTCTCTGTCCTCTCCACACATCAGGCAGTTCCTGCTAAACAGCAGTTATTCTTCATTTTCTACTCCAGCATGTCCAAATGAATTAAAGGACTTCATTGGTTCAGAAGCTTGTTTCAAGCTCAGAATTTTCAGTAGCAGTGTGAGTGTTGCAGTATTCCGTGCTGTAGTAAATATTTGGACAAAATGCATATCTTTTGTCCAAAGTGCAGTCTTTGTATGCTGTAGTTGAACAATTTCCCTTCACTTAAATCTAAGGAGCCCAAACCTGTTCCAGCATGACAATGCCCCATGTGCACAAAGCGTGGTTTATAAAGACATGGTTTGTCAAGCCTGAAGTGGAACAACTCGAGTGGCCAGTACAGAGCCTTGACCTCAACCCCACTGAATACATTTGGGATGAAGTAGAACACTGATTGCACCCCAGGCCTCCTCACCCACAAACATTTTGCCATATATATATATATATATATATATATATATATATATATATATATATATATATATATATATAATGTGCGTGTGTGTGTGTGTAATATGCATTTTATTGAATTAAAATAAATGAAACGGCAATGAGAATTATACCAGCGCAGGCTCAAATGTCTTATGATCCCGGCAATAGCAATAACATAAGCTTAGTTCAAACTGGTTTTGTGTTTCTCTTCATAAGCTTTTAGTTGCAGTGTCACATCTTAGGATGCTTTCACACCTATTCTGGTCCAGTTTGTTTGTTGTCTCATAACATATAATTAAATTCACGAAATAGCAAACAGAAAAATACAGTTTGAAGGACATGCAGGACTGAATGCACACACAATGTTAAAATTCCATCATTAATTGGTCAGAAAAAGGTAAATAAAGTTTTACTGTGCATAGAAATCATTAAAAGAAATCCCCAAAGCACAGAGGACATGGAACTGGCACTGAACTAATTACTAGATAATTATATCAATAAATAGTTAAACGTAGGTTGTTTGTCACATCCATCATTTTTTTTGTTTTTTCCTTCTCTTTTTGTTTGTTAGTTCAAATCTCCAGAACACATGGCATTGCCTCAGCGCTTTAGTTGTCCTTTGGCTTAGTTTGCACATCGCAGCTCACATGTACAGGAAAAAACATTTCCCACAGCCTAAACTGTACAGTATATTCGGTTCACTTTGTGCAGTTGGGTCGCTTCAGAATCTCTTTCTCCCTCTAATCAAACCATGAAACCGGACTCGATTGAAACTATGCTCAGATGGTTTCAGAGCAGTTGTCTGCATCCAAGACTTTAGTTTGTGGTGCTCTCACCTGCCCTGACAAACCGCACCGAAGAGCTAAACATATCAGAGTTTGAGTCAAACGGACTAAACGCTGTATGCTGTATGTGAAGGCACCGTTACTGTGCTTCTTTCTTATCCTGTGATACTATTATCACCTCAGTTAGCCATTCTGTCTGCTCCATAATCTCCCCACCCCCACATGCTGGCTTATCACTAACCACTATCACTATCAATTTTTGAGGAAGATTTTCATAAAATCCTTTTTTTGAAAATGTATCAAAGTGTTTTGTTTGTAGCAGTTAGCAGTGAATAAACAAGCTAGTCTTACATGTTTGCTAGCAGGCTTGAAGGAAAAAGGTGTGTGTGGTTGGTAATCTGCTAGTAATCTGTCAGTCAAATTTTCTGTGGACAGTAGGCGGTTTTTGGCTATGTTTACTGCCAAAACATACCAGACTCTAGCGAGTACTATAAGGTGCCTAACAGTTTTTCATAGAATGTCTTTACAGAAGTGTTTCAGTATGTGGAATGAAACCTATATAACGACTAAGGTTATTTGATTTTGACCCATGTGTTTGCATTTGCTTCTGGATGAGGCTACGAAATCAGATTGAGGTTTTTTTCCTGCAGCTAAATTTGACTGTAGCTAGCGACAGTTTGAAAGCCCACCACGCTTGTGTTTGTGGATGATGACTGGTAAGCTTTTAAGTCACACTGACCCTGGACCATGATGAAGTGGTTACTGAATGAATGAATGAATGAATAAATGTTGTGTTGTATTGTATTGTTCGCCCTAGAGTCCTATTACAGGAGCATTTCTCGCTTAAATGAACAGCATCATTTTATGGTACGTTGCTCATTTTAAAAAAGTACATCAAGATAAATAGGGTAAAGGTAAAGTAAGGTAGTGGAGAAAACCTTCAGACCACAACACACCGTTCCTAGTCGGTATTGTGAATCTCCCTTTTTAACCGACGCTAATGTAATACTAAACCGCGCACTTCGTCCACCTGCATGTGGTTTCTATCCGGGCATGTTGTTCATCTATGACGTGATGAAATTCGTGTTTCACAGTCAGCCTGTAAATGTGTAACAGTCCTCTTTTTGTTCATAAGGTTCCGCTGAGGGGAAATTATTTACAGATTATGATTAGATCTGATTACAATTCACTAAGCTCCAGTGTTGTGCAATTCATGTAGTGTGTTGTTTGTTAGTGTTGTGGTAATATGTGGATTTGGAGAATTTGAATTAGAGATTCTTCAGTTTATATGTGTGTGTGTGTGTGTGTGTGTGTGTGTGTGTGTGTGTGTGTGTGTGTGTGTTTGTGTTTTTTCCCTGTCTTAATCTTTATTCACTAGGAACTATTTTGCATACATAAGTGGCCTGAAATGAAGTCAGTGTGCTGAGTCTTTCATGCTGGTATGTGGTATTGCCTCAATGATATTCTTACGTCAAACCACTCAGCGGTTTAGTTTGCATTGTCCGTGTGTGTAAAGCCACCCCCCACCCCCCCGCCGCCCTCCATACACACTCACTCTCTTTTGTACAATGCACAGACGGCTGCAACGCCACCAGTCTCGCGCCTGTTTACCTGTCGCCATGGTAGCAGTAAAGAAGCCTGAGCCTCTTTGCGCTTAGCGACGAAGGATTCTTCAGGGCTGATGGGAGCAGCAGGGCATTCTGGGTTAAATAGCATGAAAATACACACACATTACCGATCACATACCAAGCGCACACTCAAGTTCATTATCATGCACAATCATGGATGTTTTGTTTGCTTAAGGTGTGGTGGTGCGTGTGAGTCTATAGGCTTGTTTTCATTAACACTACATCCTGTTCTCTGGTCTCTCTGTGACTCATCATCATGTTTGCATTTATGTTCTGGTCCCACGATTACTCTGAATCTGGCAATTGTTTCAGCAGCCTGCACCACTTTTAGCTGGCATAAGCATATTTCTGGTACAGCAGGTGACGTATCCTCTTTTAAGGGAGTGTTGTCTAAAATATTTTGGTCTAACTCCCTTGATGTTAGTTGATTGTTAGAAGTGAAAAGGTATGAAAATAGCATGTCCCGGTGAGGGCTATTGCCGTTATGTAATATACACCTAACCTGGGTATTGTTCCAATAATTTGTCATTAGATTAAGATATTTGAAGTAAGGATTAAAATGGCATTCATCTATTGAGAAAATATATATCAATTTGTTCTGCAGATCACGTTTTTGTAAAAAAGGTGTCCCATGGTGTATACCATTTTAAAACCAAAACTGAAAATATCAACGCATAAAATTTTAATTTAAGGAGATGAGCGAGGTGTTCAGAGTGTGTTCACTCTAACACTAGAAAAGCTATAATAGAACAAATAACAAATGACCTCCTTGTCTGATCTGCAGACTTTCTGTCAGTTTTTTTGTAATTAATTCTTAAACGAGTGTAGGAAGCGAGCTATCCTCTTCTCCTCCCCTTTCCATCCCTCACTGCTTTTTCCTCAAGCTCTTCTGCTGAGCCAGTGAAATACTGAAGCACTGTGCTGACTCTGGTTAGTGTAACCGAACTTCATTTCCTTTCTGCCTTCTCCTCTTTCAAGTCTTTGCCTTATCACGTTTCAAAACCTTCCTTTCAATCTACATCTATGTTTATAATGTGGTTATTCTCTAAAACAGTGTTTTCTTGTTGTGTTGGACATCTTGGGCATGTATAATTGTGCTATGCCGAATATATCTACAAACATGTTGATTTCAATTGGTGTAAGGTTTTTTTTTACTCAAAGATTTCTCCACAAAGTTCTTGGAGTTCTGGGAGATCATGTAGTTGATTTCGGTTGGAACAGTGTTGCCACTTCACAGCTCCTGAGATTGTTCTCCCCATGTCTATATCGGTTTCCTCTGGTTTCCTTCCAAAAACATGCCAGTAGCTGGACTGGTTGCTTTAAATTGCTCCTTTGTGTGAAGGAGTGTGTGAACGTGTCTGTATGATGGGTCCTAATCGGGGTTTATTCCCACTTGGTGCCTAGATGATCAGGATAGAGCATTTACTGTTAAACGATTGATAGTTTTCAAAGACACATGGTTCTGTGACATTGGTTCTATAAGCCACTTGCTTTACAAGGTGGTCATGTAACACAGTCATGTTCCATACAAGTTCATGTGTGTGGAATATAAGCTGAGCTTTTTTAGACTGACTTTCTAAGAGTCATCAGTAGAGCTGCAACAACTAATCGATAATAATCGATTATGAAATTCTTTGTCAACGAATCTCATTAGGGATTAGTTGGTCTGCACGGGGCACGTTTACTCATTACGTTACTTCTGTTCCGAAAACACTCTTTGGAGAGTAAATACTAAAGTTGTGTACTTTACACTTACACTATGCACTATGTACTATACAGTCTAATGTGTGAATTTTAGAAAGGTAATATCGTCTCAAATGGAACACCAGCGGGTTTTTACTAACTGTAAGTATAAGCCGCTTCCTAGTCGACGACGCATGACGTCATACACACACTAACATTAGCAGACACCCATAGTCACAATGACTTTCTTCAGTTTACTGTTTATGTCAATGTTATCTTTTATTCCCATGACCTCAGTCCTCATCAGACGGAGGCGAAATCGTTACGTGACTGAGGAAGAATGTCCTCTAAGGCAGGGGTGGATGCTTTTTGTGCATCCATAAAAATAATCCATAAATACTTATATGTATATATGTATGTATATGTACGTATATATTAGTTTAAATCGTATATAAGTATTTATGGATGCACAAAAAGCACTGAATTAAACTACAATCCTAAATTAATAATATATATTCTGGTGTGTTTCAGTGTGTATTGGGTTCTTTTCAGTCTTATATAATTGGACAAACAGTTGTGTAAAGTTTTAGTCTGAAGTTTATATTTGTAACACTCAGTTTGTGGATTTTATTTTAAATATATGAAAGAAATGGTACTGAAAGTTTGCCCCCCCTCCATCCGATTAATCGAAAAATAATTGACCAAATAATCGATTATGAAAATAATCATTAGTTGCAGCCCTAGTCATCAGTGTAAAGTACTCAAAGACATCCATTGTGCACGGCATCCATGAAGTCTCTGCCAACTTTCGAATGTTCTTCCTCTGTCAGTCAGGAAAGATTTGTTTTGGCAAAACACGGACATCTTAGCAAGTGAAAATATCTTGAATATAGTCAAATTTAAAATAGGCAAATGTATTTCCTGTTATAAGGTTACAATAAACCAAACATATGATTCATTAAACCTTATTAAATTTCGAGACATTTTTACGTGTTTCACAATGTTCTTTTTTTTTTTTTTTGTCAGATAATTTAGCTTTTTCCTAGAAATACCAGAAGAATCTCCAGAAGAACTGTGTCTGGTTCTGCAACATGCTTAATAAAACTTACAGCTCTTTTCCTTATAAAACTGCGCTAATTCTACCCGAGACTACTTTTAAAAAAAAAAAAAAAAAAAAAAAAGTAGTTAATTTTTATATAAATCAAATATTGCCTATATTTCATTTACCAGTAATACTGTCTACTGCTCTTTATACTATTTTTTTGTAAATGGAGAAGCATTTAATTTAATTATTTTTGAAGGCATCTTTGCTCTACAGCAGAGGGTCTCAACCTTTTGTAAGTAAAGCCCCCCCAAGGCCTCCCCATCATGTGCCCCCCCCCCCCCCCCGTCCCCCATATTGGAGGAGAGCAGGTATAATGATTATCTAATCTATATAAAATCTATCTATCTATATATAACCTAATCTATAATCTGTTTTTGATAGATAGGTAGATAAATAGATATATTTTTTATTTTGCTTTTGTGTTTTTGTATTTTGTTAAATTACTTTTCATAACTTTTATGGTTTAAAAAAATAACTTTTATGACATTTATAAAACTATATAACAGACAGGTATGGAACATGAATGATCAAAAATGTTTCTGAACACTATAACTACTTTGAACAAGAGAACTAGGCTGTAATAACGTGGACCATTTTACATGTAAAACATGTTGCATTACATTCGTCTTGCAAACTAAAAACATATGAATGATGTAAATTGGTACGCAGGGCGTGTCCTGTTATCCGTGACATTGCTGTCATGCCATCAGCCTCTCACTGAACAGAGCAGACGCAGAGAGAGGTGTGAGTGCAGCGGGAAAGCAAGACCTCGCGCTTGCAGGACAGTACTGACGATATTTGGAAAGTCGCTAAGGTTTGTCCAAAATGTTGCTAGATTTGTCGTTAGTTTTTTGGGGGGGTTTTTCTCTCCAAAAAAAAGTCGCTAAAGGGGTCTGTAAAGGGATTTCCTCCGCTAGTCCAAAGACATGCGTAGTAGGTTGATTTCAGAATTGTCCATAGTGTGTGAGTGTGCGCGATTGTGCCCTGCGATGAGTTGGCACCCCGTCCAGGGTGTCCCCCGCCTCGTGCCCCGAGTCCCCTGGGATACACTCCAGGTTCCCTGTGACCCTGTGTAGGATAAGCGATACAGAAAATGATGGATGGATGGATATTTGGTTTATGATAATCTTATTATAATAAATGCGACTATCTTTGATATTTTCACTTGCTAAGTTGTCATTAATTGCAGTGTGGTCACTCATTAATTGTCGCAGGTCTGCATTTACAGCAGGCCATTCTGATTTACCCAGACTGTTGTTATTTTAAACCTCTATTCAGTACTTTCTGTTCATCTCCTCCGTTGAGGCTGAAGACACTGACTCCTGTCTGGACTAATAATATCCGCATTATCGTAACCCGAAACTGTTGCTATTTTCTGTATGGTCCCATTCAAAGCATCAAACCACTGATCTCCTTGTTCAGATCGATTGAAACGCAGCACGAGATCATGTTGCAACAGTGATTAACATAGCGCTGTGAATGGGCTTTTAAGAGACCGGCTTACGTCTCGGACCAGAACAGTTTTCTCTGCCTCTTCTCGAGCCGGAAGTTGTCTGCGTTATTGTGAGGTTAATTTCAACTGTTAGATAAAACAATTTCAGTTATAGGTATCTGGTCTAAGGTGTGTTTTATGGCCTGACATTCTTTCAGACAGGAATGATTTTAGTTCAGAGTTCAGTAGTGTCATATTCAGGCTTCCTTTTATTAGAATGGGTGTTGTACAGTTGGCAGGCTGGAGTTTCCTCTTCCAACAGAATAATGTGACTTGTGTAACAGCCTCCCACTTTCTCTGGCAAACCAGGAATTTGTTTAATTTTCCATTCATCACCCAACCTGTTTGAGTCTGAGCAGTAGGGGGTGTGTTCCTGAGTGGAGCGATACTTGTGACGTGTGCAATGATACTTTTTGTTTTGGGTTGAGGAATACTACCCCTCCCCATGGGATTTATTTGAACAGGAAGGCGAGAGTGTGAGTCAGCAACTCTCGGGATGGTGCGTAGGTTGTCCTGTGACCGAGGAACTGTATTATGTCATAATGCCCCAAGGTCTGCGTGTGCAGAAGTATTAAGAGACGTGAGAGAGTGATGGGCAGAGTAAGGCCTGTTCCAAGGAAGCAAGGCTTATGCTATGATTGCTAAGGAAAAGGGAGTCGAGGCGAGGGGGTTGTGCTGTTTAGAATGTAGCCAGCCTCTGTTCCTCTACACTGGCTAGGTTGGACAGGACAGCACATCAGACATATGATTACAAGGAATTTACCATGCAGGGATGGCAGGGAGAACAGGAAGGGTAGAAAATAAATGGTGAAAATCAGGGGAGCATGAAGTGTAGTGGCAGCTGTACCCTGGGAATTTGGAACTGGCTCTGAGAATGTTAAATTGGGGAGGAATATGAAGGTGTCCTCAACAATTAATGATAAAACCATGTCTGCTCACAGGGTTGTCGTAGTTCTGCTAAAATTTCCACATCATACAAATAGTCAAAGTTGGCTGCTAATGTGACCAGGATATCCAAGTCAGGAGACGTGAAATTTGAGAAGGTGAATTTAAAAAAATTCAGGAGGCAAAAACGCCGAACTGCACACAGCCCTCGGAGCGAGGGGGACATTCCTGACATGCCAACATTATAGCCATTCATGCTGCTCCTGTCTTCTCGTCTGCTCTAGGGCTGTCAAATTAACATTCAAGCTTCAGATATTCATCAAATTGAAGATAAAAACACACGTTTGGATGAAAAAAAAACGTGTGCATTTGAATTTAAGATGTGTAGCAAGCACTAGCAGCGATTTTACTGGAATAAAAACTGTACTGTAGAAAAAAAAAAGCCAAGATATTAAGAATGTTTTTTGAAGAAGAAAAATCTTGAAAGAATAGTTCTAGTGTTTCAAATAACCCAGTCATAGTCAATAATGTCGGGTTGAACTGTTTAAGTGGCGTGAGCTGAAGCTGAACAGTGAATGAACAGCGGTAAAATTTTACTAGCAGGTTAATTAACTCACCCAAACGCATCCCGTACACTTTAATCAGACAAACGGTATACACAACATAAACATATTACAACCTGCTTCTGCACAAAATGACGCGAATGCACAAGTGAACTGGAACTTAAGTAAGGCGTTAGGTACAATAAGTCACATTGTGAATACGCTGTTTCCGTAACAACGCACCAAAACACGTACAATGAATAACCAAAGCATAAAGAATTCACGATATTGTATTACAGTACTCATGGTAATGTTATTTCAGGAGATCAGGTTTTCACAACAAGGGCAGTTTTCACTAGTGATGGGACGTTTGGATCATTTTACTGACCTGGATCTTTGAATCTCGTTCAGCAAAATGAACAAATCTAATCATTTCGTTCATTTCAGCAGAATATAATTAAAATGTTACATGTTAAATTCACAAACACATCTAGTACTTAATATATTATAAAATAAACTATAGGCTAATGCAGCCAAGGCTGAATTATGAGAAACCGAAATGATTAGTTAATAGCTTAGCATTAGGTCTTCAGGCTATGCAGTCTGTTAGTTCACCTCACCTCCCGATCCGAGCCGTTCTTTCTTTCGTCACATTTGTCACGTCTGTTCCCCAGAAACAGAAATGATTAGTTCAGGTCTTGAGTCTTCGGTTTCGAGTCATTCGTTCATCCCGTTTCCGGTACTGCATGGTGCATTGCCTATGCGGCGGTCACCAGAAGAACGAACCTGAAGACTTGAGAGGTGAAATAATCATTTCTGTTTCCGGTACAGAACTTATGGGAATGTTGCAGCTCATGCGCGGTCAAAAATGAACGAATCGCTCTCTGAGACAACTCGTTGTTCCCGAGTCATATTAAAGATTCGTTCAAAATGAACAACACATCACTACTTTTGACAGGTTTTTGTTGCTCCATGTTTAAGTTAATATATGAAACGTGTGAATATTTGGTTTAATTTTTGCATTTTCTCCTCAACTAAAGTGCCGTTGACTAATATTCACTGCCATGTTACTCAGAGTAAAACTGACTAAAATGAATAAATATTAGAGATGCATGCATCCATCCATCCGTCTTCAACCGCTTACTCCTTTTCAGGGTTATTAGAGATGCACCAATACTAAATTTCTCAGCCAATCCCGATAACCGATTGTTCAGAGTGATATTGACTGATACCAATAGTTCTGCTTTTTATACCTTCTTTTAAATTCCAACAAATTTTAAACACAATTCTGAAAGAAATGCAAATAACATTATTATCTCCATTTGAACAAGTTGTTTCACAGTAACTGGTCTCATAAACATAAAACACATTACACTAATTAACATTAACACATGAACTAAATTCTGAAGATTAAAGTAAGATTTCTTGACTTATTGAATGTTATTAATTCATATTAACATTGACTGAATTCTAAAAAACCTCCTGTTAGTCTCACATTCACTCACCACAAACAAAAGCATTTCTACTTCATCATCGAACATCAAACTGGTAATATATATCAACCTTTTTATATATTAACAATAACTGGATATGAAATACACTACTCTACAAATATATTTTTCTGTGCAGTATATAATTTTTCGTCAACCCATCTTCATTTAAATCTTTCAACGATGTACTGGCGCTTTAATTCAGCTCGAGCACCATAGCAAATAAAAAATTGATTCGATGCCGAAACTCCAGTGTAAAATTTTATCAGTGCAGACGTTACAGAGCTTACAAACTGCAGTTTTGTCATCATTCCTCACATGAGACATCATCTTTACACACAGCACGAATTCGATGTGTTTTCCCGCACTCTTTTGATTGCCAGGATATAATCGGCACTGATCATCGGCTGTTTTTAAACTATCGGCTGATGGCCGATAGCGTGAAAGATTGCCTTAATCGGCCGATACCGGTTATCGGCCGATACATCGGTGCATCTCTAATAAATATGACGTGACAAATACAGATTAAATTTAAAGAAGGCAAATACTATGCAATTAAAGTATCTATCAGTGGCATAAAATGGTCCTAAAATGACAATATCGTTTATCGCAGTCATTTCTGGAGCAATATCTTGACGGGCCTAATCGTAGCTACATTATTCTAAGTGCTATGCCCGGTTACTTGATTAGGATAGGAAGCTTGTGGGCTAAAAGAGAAATAATCATTTTTCAATAAAATTTATAACTCTTTTTTTTAATCTACTGTACAGTGGCTGTAAATCAGGTATATCTGGTTTGCAGATTATGTCTATTTTACACCAACATTGTAGCATCAGTTCAAAGAAACGGAAAGTAAATAAATGCCGGACAGAAATGATGTGGCCTTAGTTACAGTGTTTCCCAACTGCAGCCCATCCAGGAAGTTTGTATTGATTGACCCCCGTGTTCCCTACTATACCAAGCTGCTGCCGCTGACCTGGTTGGAGGAATGTGTTTCCAGACACCAGTTTTAACCCAGTTGCAGCAGCCTCATCTGAGAAATAAAAAGGCATAACTAGCCAGAGATCCTATAAGAGAGAGTACAGGGGGTAGGGAGGGAGTGAGGGAGGGAGAGGGAGAGAGAGAGAGAACGCCATAGTGAAAGAGTGGTGGAAGGAGAGGGTGCCAGAGAGGTGACTACGGTCAGCAAATTCACGGTTCATGTAAGTCTGCATCAGAACTGTGTCCTCCCACTCTCACTTTTATTAAACACACACACACACACATAACCTAGGACTTGTCTCTTTGTG
Organism: Ictalurus furcatus; assembly: GCF_023375685.1. Classification (NCBI taxonomy): domain Eukaryota; kingdom Metazoa; phylum Chordata; class Actinopteri; order Siluriformes; family Ictaluridae; genus Ictalurus; species Ictalurus furcatus. The sequence goes on along the minus strand of NC_071269.1, from coordinate 15,000,983 downwards.
TTCTGTGCCCCACACAGTTCTGCAAGAGCTTCCTGGCCTTGTCCTTCTAACAATACTCGATACAGTAGCACCACAGCCTGACCCAAATCAAGCTAATGATGTATGAAGGCTAGATCACGCTGAATGCAGACACCATTAACAGCACATTCCAACCCTGGTCTAATGATGCGAGTTATGATTTATTGTCCTGTAATAAACCATTTGCTTGTGCCATCATTATTAGATCATTTGTTAAAGGAATGAAAGACCATGCCCTTCATAATAAAAGTGAAATTAAAATAACTCAAGTAAAAGATGACAGAGCACAAATGTTATTAATATCTAAAATCTCACTTATTAAATAAATGATCGTGTACAGTGCCCTCAACTAATATTGGCACCCCTAGTAAATATGAGCTAAGAAGGCTGTGAAAAATTGTCTTTATTGTTGACCCTTTTTTGATCTCTTATTATATGTCTTGCCTCATATTTATACCCCTGTGAAACAGGAAGTCATGGTTGAACAATTTCCTGTTCCTAGTCACCCAGGTGTATAAAATAAATAAATAAATAAATAAAGTAAAATACCAACAGGAATATACTTCAAATATATTTTTCTCATATGAATTCATAGGGGTGCCAATTTTTTTTTTTGATAAACCTTTGTTGTGTTTGCAGTTGTTTGATATCCATGAGAGCAGAGTATTTTTGTGAATTCTTTTTAACAAAAGATCAAAAGGTTAAACAATAAAGACAAATTTTCACAGCCTTCTTTGCTCATATTTACCAAGGGTGCCAATATTAGTAGAGGACACTGTAGCTTCTAAAATCTCGCTTATTAAATGACCATGTAGCCCAGATGGAGTGTAACGGTTATAACTCAGGAATATGAAAATGATTGTTAGTCTCTTGTTATTTTATTTCAGCTGTGTGTCTCAGTTCCCACCAGCTGCTGTAACCCGAGTGTTGCTGTGGTCACGTCCACACACTGGAGCATGTAAATAATTTATTTTCTGCATAGATGAAATTATAGTTTAATTACAACATTATTAATAGTAGTTTGTAACATACAGGGTCCTGCCAAATGAAAAACTATAAATTTGACTGAAGAGCAAGAAGCTTGTCTCTGCCATTGACTTTAGGCATGACTTCATATTTTTTCCAAGATGGCTAATAAAAATTAAATTCATTGTTTCCATCGAGACTATAGTTCAGTAGGTAATATTTACAGCGTATATGTGCTGCTGCTTTTTTGCCAGCGGATGGATTGGATGGTGTAGTATCTGTCAGGATTCTCTAACATTAAATCTTCTGCTACTCCTTCCTCTCATATTTTATTCCCTCCTGACAAATTAATATTAATAGCTGTCTGTCATTCAGGTCTTTTATAATGACATTTAGCATGATAGGGTGGAGCATATAGGCTTAGCCTGAACTGTTTCAATGTTTATCATGGTTACATTTCAGCATGTTTTCATACGTAGTATTAAGAGTATTGATTTATAGCTGGGATGAACATTTTCCCAGAATCTATAACAGAGGTGCCACAGTCTGTAAGAAATAAAACACAACAGGGCATGCTGGTATAGAGAAATCACCAACGACATGGTGGTGTGATGTACCAGTCCAGAGTCGATTATTTTATTATAACCGCACGTCACGAAACGTTGTTGCCAATGCTAACAGTTTTTATTTTATTTTATTGAAAAGCATATCCGTTTTATCTGTTTATAATTATGTTTAGAATTGTGGAACACCCGCAAAACAAGTTATTTCCAGCGTCGGAACAATTAGTCACATTCACATGACACTGGACACTCATTCCATAAGTGAGGTATAATCCACGGCTAGGTGTGCGTTACACGATTTTAATGCACGACGTGGAGGCAAAGAACCATGGTGGCCTACACCGTGGTCACTTTCCAGCATTGACATGTTAAAGCTGTCAGTCAGTACGTTTACATGGACAACAATATTCCGATATTAACCCGATTAAGACAATACTTATATTAATAAACTACCATATATACAGCGATTATTGATGACCTTAATCTGACTAAAGTCATACTCGAAGTAAACACAAATGGAATTAAGACATGTGGAGTATTCCTGTTTTAGTCGCATTGTCGTAGTGCGTTATAGACATGTACACACTTTAATCACACTATTAATGTTGCAACAGGACACGTACACACACGGCTGTGCTTAACCGTTTGACGGCAAACAAGAGAGCACGGCTGCGTATGAAACCGCGTACTTACTTACGTGGTTTCGGATGCAGCCCGTGAATTCAATCGGTCGTCTGTTTGCACGTATGGCATGACAAATAATTAACTGCACTTGAAGCTTTCGTAAAATTCAAAATAAAAACAGCCAAAACTGTATACGGTACCATAATGAAGACGAACTGTATGTCGATCCGTGAAATTCTGGAGGGAACATCGGACGGCGTGGCGTGGGGACGTAATGATGTGCCGTTAATCGATCTATGTTCTATAACATGTAAAACCTGAACATGAAAGGAATATTCTAAAAGCGACTCATGTAAACACCTTAATCACACTATTGTCTAATTCAGAATAAGATCAGTAATTAAATTACTGCTGTACATGTAAACGTATTCACTGATGTTTGCAGTGCAAAATTTGACTGAAAGGATCAGAATAATGGTTAATTTCCGTTGTTATGTTTTTATATAATGTATATATTTATAAAATATATATATATATGGGGTGTTAGATCTAGAGTACTGCCTATTCTAAATCATACACAGAGGTAAAGTAGTCTGTCGTGTGTCTACTAATAACAAAGCTGTGAATTTAGCTACTGTGTGCAACTGTAACTGCATGTTACTATGGTTACAGTTGTTTTTACTCAGTACATTAATTCAGAACAGTGATTAACTGACCGGAACTACCTGTGGTATATACGGTTTGAATGCACACCTTCCAGCCAATCAGAATCGAGTATTCAGACATACCATGTTATAAATGTTAAGTAAACGTCTCCTCGCAGAAAACGTCACCATATCAACACTTACGAATATTATTAAAAAACCATTTAGGTAGCGCATCCATCATACAAGTCCCTGTGCAAGTTGTTTGAAATGATAATGTACTGTATGAGCACGAGCGCGTTAACGTAAACCTGTGTTTCATCTTGTATCCGAGCCATAAAAATTAATCGACACCTTCTGACCAATCTGATTTGAGAATTCAACAAACCGGCAGCTAATCAGAAATAATATATATCTGTGGGTGTAATGTTTTTATATTCTTTTATATTTCTGTTATTTATTGTTTCTTTGCTTCTTTCATGTCTCTCCCCATTGTTCTTTTTAACTTTGCCTTTTCTCCTTCACCTTAATTTACTCTTCCTCCTCTCTCTCTCTCTCTCACTCTCTGTTCCTTGTGTGTTATCAGTTGAAGGTGTACTTTATCCAGGCAGTGCCACCGAGGTATGTGCAGAATGGGCCCAGAATAGCAACACCTCAGGAATTTTTTTTCCCCTATTGAAAGGATTTTTACCCCTCTCCCCCTCTCTCACTCTCACCCACTCTTTCTCTGGTCCTTAAGAAGCACTCATTATGCCCCCCTTCATCCCTCCGTAACTGGAACACAGTGGCACACACTGACCACGTGGGACATGCGCGGTCCGAGAACCTTAAAGGAACAGGACGCCTTTCAGAGACGGTCGGTGTTAGGCCGTCCAACAAATTACTCCGGGCTCTGGCTGGTTAGATAGTAAACACAGCATTGTAGTGCAGCTTCACACAAAATGCCTTGAAGGGAGCCATTCAGTAAAGCGAGACATGAGCGATCACATCTGTCATAAGGCCTGCTACAGAACTGCTGAATATTGGATGAGGTGAGGCCGTGTCTCAGGCTGTTACAGGCCGGCACACAGAGCCGTTGATTCAGGGGGGAATAAAACCCCAACACATTACTGCACAAGATTCTTCACAGAATTTATTTTCTTTACAATCTTCTGACATTTCAGCCAGAATGCTATAAATATGAGAGTGACGTGATTTAAGAATGCTTTTATACCGTACCTGTTTAAAAGCGATATTGATTAGTGACCTACTGAAGCCTAAATCAATGCAGGCACGTTAACAAGCGCCTGATTCTGAAAGAGTTTCCTTCACTTTGTGTAAGAGGATAGCCAGTTGTGACACTGGTGTTTTATTTCACTGATGTGAGGCCCTATTCTCACACACTGACACACACGGTCTCTGTTGACCAACTGCTGAGATGATGTTTCCTGTGCTGAGGTCAGTGATGGTCTGAATAGATCGGAATGGATTGTTCTGCTTGGCAAACAAAATAAAACTAGTCATGGTTTCTTTGTTTGGTCTAAGCCAAATATTACGGCAGATCACTTGAAAACTTTATGGCTTTCAGTATGAATATGTTTGCCTTAAGGTTATCTATAAATTGGTGTGCTCCAAAATAAGGACAAAATTGGCATTTAGAAGATATATGATATATTCAAAATGTACAGTCTCTCTCTACCACCAATACGGATCAACAGTTTTGATGACATCATTATGCACTTCAGCTTCTCATCAGATTTTCTGTCCAATCAATTGCTCTCTAGAATCCGAAGCGTCCGGCCCCCAACATTATAAATATCAATTGTACTAACTGTCAAGTACGGCTTATCCCGGGCTGTGAGGTAAGCTAAACACTATCGGTTATTTCAAAAGGGGGAGGAGCCACTCTATGTCCTGCCCTGACTTGCTGTTTCAGTGGAAATTACATCAACACATCGAATAACTCTGCACGTTTCAAGGCACTTCAGGGGGGACCTGAAGTTAAGACAAGCTTGACCATGATGTGTTCAGTAAACTATCTGACCTGAGTCCAGTTTAACAAAAGCTCTGATGGTTGCTCTACTACTTGTGAGTGGCTTGGGAAAACCCATTGCATGGTGATTTTAAATTCTTTCTTTCCCCCTACTGTATACACTCACTGGAACACAATACTAATATATGGTAGGTCCACTTTTTCTCTCATAACAGTCTCAATTCTATGTTACATGGATTCCACAAGGCGTTCCTTTGAGATTCTTGGCCATGTTGACATCCCAAAGGTGATCGATTGGATTCAGATCCTGTTGACTGGGAAGTACACTGAACTCATTGTCATGTTCATAGAACCAGTTGGGGACGATTGTACTTTGTGACACGGTGCATTATCGGACTAGAAATTATAAGACGGGTAAATTGTGGCCATAAAGGAATGCAGAATGTCAGCAACAATATACACTTCACCATGGTTGTAAAGTGGGGTTTATTGAGTTATTGTAGCCTTGTCATCTCGAGTAAATCTGACCATTCTCCTCTGACTTCTCTCAAGTCCGCCTCCAGAACTGCTACACAATTGATGTTTTTTGTTTTTCGCACCATTCTGTAAGAACTCTAGAGACTGTTGTTTTTATTTATTTATTTATTTATTTATTTATTTATTTTTAAAAAACAGATTATCAGCAGTTTCAGAAATACTCAAACTAGCCTGCCTGGCACCAACAACCATTTCATGGTCACATATCCCCCCCCCATCCCCATCCCATTCTGATGTAAACATTAACTAAAGTGCTTGACCTGTATCTGCATCTGCATGATTGATGCATTGCACTACTGCCAAATGATTGGCTGGTGTATAGTTCTTTATAGTTATTTTCTACTATATGCTGTATACTTCAGAAAACTGCAGATTTTTCTGGCTTATGTCTGTATAGCTATGGCACTTTGTAGATATCTTTACGTAGACCGACTGTTCTTTGTTCAACCGATTTCTCACCAAGCACAGACCAGGTTAAAAATGAAAAAGAAAAACAGCACTGTTTTGGTGAAATATATTTATATTTATATACATTTACGTTGATCTTTTTTAAAGTTGGTTTATTGAAGTATAGTTTCTTAAAGGTGGGGCATGGTGGCTTAGTGGTTAGCACGTTTCTTTCACACCTCTGGGGTAGGGGGCTCGATTCCCATCTCCGCCCTGTGTGTGCGCGGAGCTTGTACGTTCTCCCCATGCTTCAGAGGTTTCCTACGGGTACTCCGGTTTCCTTCCCCAGTCCAAAGAGGCTGATTGGCATCGCTTAATTGTCCGTTGTGTGTGTGTGTGTGCCCTGAAGATGGGTCAACACCTCATCCAGGGTGTCCCCTGCCTTGTACCCCGAGTCCCCTGGGAGTAGCTCCAGGCCCACTGCGACCCTGTGTAGGATAAGCGGTACGGAAAATGGATGGATGGCAAATTTCTTACATTTGAATTGTATGTTCTAGGCAGAGAAATCCAATTTTCGCCATTTTCCAGAACAGGTATCTTCATATATATAACAGTATGCCTTTGTGATATGATTCTTTGAGGAAACCTGGCCCTGCTCAATTCTTCCCAAGTACATGGTATGGTTAGCTTACAAAACAAGATATCAGCAGTTTGTTTTTTGTTGTTGTTTTGGACTGTGGGAAATGGACTCTTCCTTTTTTTTTTTTTTCTTTTTTTTTTTTTTTACAGTGCTGGGACAAGGGGGTTAAGGTTAGGGTTAGGGGAAAAGGGGGGAGAGTCGGAGTGATGGTGATGAAAGTACGCTGAACTGCTATGCTTGACTGCACAGGCTGAACTCACTCTGCATGTGCACGCACGCTTCAGATAGGATGGTTCACATTAGTATGCGAGTATGCTTATGTATTTGAGCAAAAGGGCGAGCTTTCAGATTCGGCCTGAAAGCATTACGCAACGCAGTTTGTATGTGCTCAGATGTTTCAGGTTAAGAACAAAGCATAGGTCCAGATAGTTTTCTTTTATCTCGGGGAGAAATGAAAGGGAGACCATCGCACTCTGTAGACAATTAATCCTTTGTGTGCGCTTGTGTACATGTGCTTATTTGGGCTATATTTGGAATTAATTGCTTCACTTTAAACAGGCATTTTATTTGACACATCTAAGCTATTCTTTCATTGATTTGATGGTGCTGCTGTTCTTTATGCCGACACGGGATAAGTCTACGGGATACGGCTGTTACCTGTTACTTATACTGTAACTCTCTCAGTGATTATTTCAGAAGGAATGCGCTACTTGGAGATGGACTTGTGCATATACAGCAGAGGTTTATTGGAGGGAGCAAGCTTCTTCTTGCTTTGTGGTTTGTTGTCCCTGAATGTCATTATCTTCGACTAACATGTCAGATATTTTTTTTTCCCCTCCCCATATTGGAAAAGACTGCGTATGATGTTTTTGTTTGTTTTTGGTTCACGTGAAGGACAGGGAGCAGTAGAGACACAACAGGTGCACTAATGCTTCCCAAGTTAATGATTGGAAGGATAGATTAACCATTACCCTTTACGCGGGACAGTCGTGACAATGTTCGGCCGGCATTTTTTATTTTTCTTAATAAATCAACCGTATTTCCATTTCTGTCCCTTTTCCTCTCGGTTATTCCTCGATCCCATGTACGATTGTTCACAAAGGTGAAAGTCTACGAGCTCAGCCGTGTGAGTAAAGTCTCTGTGGAATTTGCAAGGGCTGCTGACGGAGGGAAAGAGAGAAGGAGCACAGGAGACCCGTTGAAACGGAGGGAGGGAAGGGCGGCATGGGTTTTAGCCTGGGTTTACAGTAGATTAAACTTCAGATCAGTGGCGAAACTAACGAGGCAGGCCTTTTTCTCCCTGGGATCCCCTTTAGGTTTCCTCTTAGAGCAGTTCTGTGGGAATGGGTTTTTAAGAGGAGAGAGTCATTTGGCCTGTGCGGCTCAAAGCGGTTTAACTGAGGAAGGAAAGCTTGACACTGATGCCAAGCTCATACCATTTTGATGTGCGGATTGGTTATCTACGTACAGTACTGAGCAAAAGTCTTAAGCACGTGCAAAGAAATGCTGTAGAGCGACGATGACTTCAAAAATGATACAGTGAAATGTTTATCCATTTAAAAATGAAATACAATAAAGAGCAGCAAACAGTAATAATTGAAGCAAAGGCGATATTTGGTGTGAAGACCCTTTGCTTTAAAAAAAAAAAAAAAAAGTAGTCTCAGGTAGAATTACTGCAGTTTTCTAATGAAAAGAGCTATAGGTTTTATTGAGCATCTTGCAAAACCAGTCACAGTTCTTCTGGAACTTTGACTGTCGCACTTGCTTCTTGTTTTTGCAGCAAAATCCAGCAGCCTTCATTGTGTTTTTTGTCTGAAAAGTGTCTCTTACCAGTTAATATGCTGCTTTCTTTACTGACATACAAACATTTTTCTGTAACATTTCATTTTGTGTTAGAATACTAATGTTTGTGAATCTAAAATGTTTTTGTACTGACTCAATAATGTAGAAGCCATAAAATAAAAACTCTATAACAAAGTTTGTACTAAATATAATAGAGTGCCTAAGACTTTTGCACAGTACTGTATATCTTCTAAAACATTATGATGAAAGGCCAGTTTTTATTAGAATGCTTTGAGATGCATGCTAGAAAAAAACTTGTGCAGAAACTGTTATCCTCAGAGGAGTGTTATTTATTATTATACCGTGTGTGTGTGTGTGTGTGTGTGCTTCTAAATGTGTTAATGGTTTTATTTTGTAGATTTGTTAGTAGCTTGAAAAATGAAAGAAATGTAGGTCCTAAGCTAATGCTCTGCTTTGTGTCATCTCTTTCTGCAGAGGAGGCGGACTACTCCACATTTGGCACCAACTCTTTGACGCGCAAGAAACCTCCCCTTGCTGCAGTGCTCCTGCGCCCTGATGCAGGCAGGAAGAAGCCGGCAGTAGTCATCAGCCTTCCCCGAGACTTCCGTCCCGTCTCGTCCATTATCGACGTGGACGTGCTGCCCGAGACACACCGGCGTGTGCGCCTTTACAAACACGGCCAGGAAAAGCCGCTGGGCTTCTACATCCGAGATGGCTCGAGCGTGCGCGTCACGCCGCACGGCCTGGAGAAAGCACCAGGCATCTTTATCTCACGCATGGTGCCCGGTGGCCTTGCCGAGAGCACAGGCCTGCTTGCCGTCAACGACGAGGTGCTCGAGGTCAATGGTATCGAGGTGGCCGGGAAGTCGCTGGACCAGGTCACCGACATGATGATCGCAAACAGCTACAACCTCATCATTACGGTGAAGCCAGCTAACCAGCGCAATAACGTGGTGCGCCACAACAACAGCGGTGGAGCTGCTTCAGGCAGCTCAGGTCGATCCTCCGATAGCGGAGCCAGTTACTACAGCTACACGACCCCAGTTGCCATGGTGACAACCCCTGCACAAATCATCCAGAACTTCCATCCTGAGGAAGTGGACAGCGATGAGGATGACGAAGACTTGGTGATCGAGGCAGCTCAAGATAGCAGGCTCGCGCCGGGACCAGGGACAGAGGCTAGCTCCAGCATGTCCACCCTGCCCAGGTACAAGCCTCACCTTGACCTCCGACATTCCAACGGGACCTTTCAGCATCCTGTTATGAGCAGCACCAGCGCAGGGTCACCGAGGGGCCCTGATAGAGGTGTGCAGACACAGAATCTGGAAGAGGACGGCACAGTGATCACGCTCTAGAGATAATAGAACATCAACGACAGCTGAGACTTACACACTCGATATACTGTATATATGCAGTATATAAAAATAATCCTAACCACATTATCCACACACAGGCAATTATTCTCATTTACACACACACACACACACACACACCAAAACAGTCTCTTGTGCCATATAACTAACAATGACTCTCTACTCTGTGAGATTACTGAATCCACTCCTTAAAAAAAGAGTATCACTTCAGATGCTTCAGAAACTCCACAACACAGCACTTCTCTTTAAGCACAGACCTTTTTTGGGTTTTTTTCATTCCTGCTGGAGGGAGGGCTTTCTACACACTTCCCTCCATAACTGGGAGCACAATAATAAGTAACGGATTTGACTCGATGAGTGTGAACGTCTGGTTAATTGCACGTTTGCAGGTTTTTCCCCCTGCATTTAGACCTACAAAGAGAGACCTCATATCAGTGAGAAACAATATCAGTGATGACAATCTGTTTTGATGACCTCTCGGGAGTCATGTGACTCCGGGATCCGAACCACAAACAAATTTCGGTGACACTTTTTTTTGCGTTTCACAAATAGCACAGGAAATACTCTATGGTTACGCTGTTAATCTAGGGAGAAACATATAGAAGCCTGTTTGATACGACACTAGTTCAGCTGTCATGATCGCTTCCTGGTGTGTTTTTATTGAACGTCGACTAAATTTAGAATGCTTCTCAATTTTTGCGTGTACGAGCAAATGAGCTTTTACCTAAATTTATTGGGAGATTTCTTAGGCTCGTAGTGGGCCATTGCTAATGCTTTTAATCATTGCCAAGGACCCGAGAAATCATATTTTTGTAGCAGATATTTAAATTTTTATTACCCTTTATGTTTGTCAAGGGCTGATTCCCTGCCCTGATTTATGTGATGTTTGTTTGTTTGTTTGTCTTTTCTCTTTCCTAATGACCTGACACTAATTTTCGATCTTCATCGCAGATAACAAACTTTTCTGTGCACTCTGAAGTGAAGTGTTTCATGTATGAGGAGTGTGTTTATGCCTCTTGGAATATTTCACAGTGCAAGATAAATTAGATACGACATTATTTTCAACCTTCGCCCTCAAATACAGGTGCATAGATGGAGGCTGCAGAACATTTGGAACAAGCTTTTTTGTTTATTCCAGGTGACATGCCGTGACTTGTCAGGGGATGGACTTTAAACCGAGCCCTGACCTGCGGCAGGTCACCACTGGAGCCTTTCTGTAGTTAAATGAAGCAGTGTAGATATGAACACGGGGTAGCGGTTTGTAGTCCTGTGTGATGTGGGCATCGGCTGCGTTATTCTTATCTAATAAAGATATGCTCCACAAAGGCACCTTCCATCACAGAAAACACACACCTGTATATGTTTTCCATCCCTTGACTCACCTTTGCAAATGTTGCACTGCTTGGTGCTTAGAGTTTCCTTGCATCTAGGCGGATGATAACGACAGAGTACATTTCCTCTAATGCTTCCGACGCTCTGTTTGGCTTGGGTATAAACGCCTTAAATGAGCCTACATCTAAGAAAACAATTACCCTACTACCCAAATACATTGCTTCAAGTTAACGTTATTATTTCTGATGCATTTGCATTAAATCTGTATGGACGGCCCTTTTGTAAGCTCGAAGGCAATATAGCGAAAACACTAGATTTTATATTAACGGATGTACTGAATATACATCTTGAATGTCATAATATTTCGATAGACTGCTGTGCCTCATGTACTCTTAACCAGTGTTCTCAGATCTTTTATCCATAGTGTAGTACGTGTAGCTTTATCCTTCTGTCATACTCTGATGAGAATTAGAAACACTGGATGACTGTGAGCAGAACCCATTCCTATCCACTTCCTTCCCCTTATACGTAGACACTTTAATAAACTCGACCATTACAAAGGCTTTTTAATGGTACATATACTGTAGTATGACTGGTTTGTCCTCTTGTCCTCTTATTCCAAGCTGTTCTTCAGTAAAACAGCATCAAATGGCGTTTTAGGAAGAATTGTTAATTTATTTTAATTTTTTTTGTTAACCACTACACTACACTTGGGATTGTGACCACAGTGACTGTATTTATTTTCTAATCAGCACTACATATTTTTTTTCTCTCCCTCATTTTGTGTTAAGCTTAGATGTACCTCTTTTTCTTTTCTTCATAGTGGATCATGTCCATAAACTGAGTTTGGGGCCATTTTTTATTTTTATTTTTTTGTTGTTTCTTCTTTTTTTTCCCCAGTAGGCTTAAATTTATTTTAGATCATAAATCAAAGATAACATGCTGTTTTCCATACTGTGAATTTATTTCATTTCTAGAGGAGACCTCTGAATGAATCAGAGATCACCTACTAATGGGCTTTACTTGAGCTCGTCAACTCTTTTTGCTGTTGTTGCTTTTTTCTTTTTTTTTTGTGATAATGAGCAATGATTATTTTTGCTTGCTAGATAAATCCTAAGGTATAGATTTGTACTGAAATGACCAGTATTTTCATAATGCTATATACTGTAAATTTGTATCACATTAATTAAACTGTTTAAAAGGATAAATACTATATTAAGACATAGGTGCACATGTATACATTAGTCTACAAGCTGGATGAAATAAACTAATGTGTAGAAATGACTGTTTTGGCATGACTGTTTCTTTTATGTAACACGGTTACTGTAACTCATTTAAGTCAGTTAGGTCTGTAGTGAATATTACCTGATACACTTATCTTAAGTAAACAGGATGAGTAGAAGGTGGTATGCTTTCTTTATATGGTTAAATCTCTGTTTCGGAGTCTACAGTACAGACATGAAGGTGAAGGGCTACTCTGGAAAGAAAATGGATGTATGTGAGAAGGAAATGTGAACAAAAGTAAAGTCTACTAATGTTATATCACCCTCTAGTGTTAAGATCATGTAATAGCTATGCAGTGATCACTAGCAGCCCTTTGAGACAAATTTGGGGTCTTTAAAAGGCACTTTTAAGCGGTTGTCACTCATCGGTATGTTAAACTTTTGGATATTGGATATTAATCATATTTCATTTTTATTATTTTCAGGGCTGATTCATCAAACATCGAGTGTTTTAGCTTCAGAAAATGTCATTTGGCTATACGTATGTTCAGAAAGCGGAAATGGAACATTGTTACTATTATTGAATGAATTTAAAAACAGTTTTTATGTGTAAAGTTTAAACTTTAACATAAGAAAATATCACGAATGAAATGATTTTGACCTTTAAAACATGCTTAAATAATATATGCCATATAATATTTCTCTTGCCCAGCTACTATGCCAAACAGGTGTATTCTTTTATATGAAAATGTATTTTAATGACATTATATTATAAAAGACATGTCTCATATCTGTACATAAACACTATGTTTATGTATTTAGTACCCCACTGTCAAGTACGTTTCCATTGCTTTCACTGGTTTAGCTTTGATGTATCTCCTGAAGCAGGATAGCCCATCCTGAGTACATCTCTCAGAGGCAGCCTGTTTCTTAATTATACTGTTCATGAGTGTACAGTGCCCTCCACTAATATTGGCACCCTTAGCAAAGAATACTGTGAAAAATTGTCTTTATTATTTAACCTTTTGAAAATTGTTTTTAAAAATCACAAAAATACTCTAAAACACAGGTTTATCAAAAAATATCTTTGTTAAATATAGGTGTGCAACAATTATTGGCACCCCTATGAATTCATATGAGAAAAATATATTTGACGTATATTCCCTTTGATATTTTACATTTTTGTTAGTACACCTGGGTGACTAGGAACAGGAAATTGTTCAACCATGACTTCCTGTTTCACAGGGGTAGAAATATGAGGTAACACATAGGGTTACATAGGGGCCAAATTGCCTTAGTCATTCATAAAAATGGGTAAGACCCAGGAATAAAGCTGTGATGTGGGAAATGGGAATTGGCTATAAGAAAATAGCACAAGCATTGAAAATGCCCATTTCCACCATCAGGGCAATAATTAAGAAGTTCCAGTCAAATGGAAATGTTATGAATCAACCTGGAATTGGACGTGTGTCTATATTGTCTCAGTGCACTGTGAAGAGGATGGTTCGAGTGGCCAAAAAATCTCCAAGGATCACAGCTGGAGAATTGCAGAAGTTAGTTCCGTTTTGAGGTCAGAAAGTCTCCAAAACTACAATCCGGAGTCACCTACATCACCACAAGTTATTTGGAAGGGTTTCAAGAGAAAAGCGCTACTCTCATCCAAAAACAAACTCAAGCGTCTTCAGTTTGCCAGACACTACTGGAACTTCAAATGGGATCGGGTTCTCTGGTCAGATGAAACCAAAAGAGAGCTTTTGGTAATAAACACCAATTACACAACATCAAGAAAGGTAAGCAAATCAATGGATCTGAGTTTTTTAATTTATTTAATTATTAGTCACTCAAATGAGGTAATTAATATTTCAGCAGAATTTAAAATGTATGAGGTTCTGAATGAAGATTTAAAAAAAAATAAACATTTGTTGAACGGCTGATTTAAACGCTGGTGGGGCTCTGCCACTATGGACGAGCTGCCACTATAATCATTCAAATCTTAGTGGAAGTGGTCACTGTAATCATTAAATCCTCAGTGGAAACACCATCACAACTCACCATATTTCGATTCTGATCAAGGGCAGACTCTACTATTTCTTTGCCAATGGTGTAATGGCCACAGGCATCGTTGTTAGCTCCATCATCTTTGCCACTGATTAGCTGTTCTGGGTGATATAGTTGCTTATAATGTCCATTACTGATCTCATCTGTGAGCAAGCAGTTACAATAATCAGTTAACCACTACCATGGAACTTAAACATCACTTTGCGAGAAATGCTATAATTATCAATACCAGAAATGTGAAACTCAAATATCCATTACTGAGAAAAGTGGATCATTTGGAAAAAAAAAAAATAAAAAAATAGGAGTTCAAAGAAAGAAGATTCATAAGCAGGAAACAGTTGTTCAAGGTTGATTAAGATAGCTTGTGGAACTTATTTTCCAGAACCAGTTTCACTGAAGTAAGTACCAAAAGAAGAAACAACCAAGCAGGTGCTGCCATCAGATGCTGCCATTGATCATCCCTTTGGGCTGGAGTCCATGGTCCAGACAATACAACTCCCAGCAGGAATTACCCTGGACTTCCACTTGGCCAGTGTGCACTGAGATAAACTCCCACTGTAGAAACAGGACATTACAAACAAGACAAAACCTGTGATGCTCATTATCCATGTATAAAAATTTCGAATGTAATATTCAAGTTTTAAAAACCTATTGTAGTGTTACTTTCCCATTTTATCCACTGTTGGGGTAAAACCAAAAAGAAACAGACATCCTTGAGCTGCAAAGTAACAGAACATGATAAATATCTAAGAAACCAACAAAAACTAACTGCTCAATAAACAGCTGCTATTTGAAAAACTGTGTTATGGTCTGGAATGCATGTTTCTTTTTACGTGGCCATCTTGTCAGTCATTTTATAGACACACTCCCCACATCCCTTCATGCCATACCCTGTTAACATGCTAATACTGCAGCTTAGTGCTCATCAAGAGCTCATAACGAAGAAAACGGACAGTAACTGAATTTATGTCCATCCTCATAAATCATTATGAGCCGGATTTCGCGTGTTTATAGTGTTATATTTTCAGCGCTTGAAAGTCATCCTTGCTCATGCTATCTAGAGTTAGCATGCTATCTCTAGCTGAACCACCACTTTGCGTTCATGAGTGGTAAAAGGGAGCAGGCTCAAAGAGTAAAACAAAACATTCAAATCTTATTCAGCTCCAACTACTTGACTGATAGAAACCTAATCTTGACAAATTTTGAGAAATCGTACCTAATACACCTTTAAATGTAGACTGTTTTAGACCTTCACTCAAGTAGATTTTTGGCTTCATACTTCTACTTTTAATTGAGTAAGACTTTGATATAGTACCCATACAGTTCTCTGTAGTTTTTCCTTATAATTTAATAATAATAATAATAATAATAATAATAATAATAATAAATCAAGCAAAAAACAAAACAAATCTCACTTTAGAAAATCATATTTTTCTAGGAAAGTTTTTAGTGGCCCAATGGTTTTTAACCCCTTATGTTGTGGTCTAAACCATGATTTCTATCATACAATGTTCTTTACACAACTTTATGGTACTTTGGATGTTTTGAATAGTTTTGGACCAGTTTGAAACAAAGTTACCATATTTTAGGACCCTGTTCTGTAGTGATTTTTTTGATGTTTTTGTAGTGTTGGCTGAATATAAGTGCATGTGGGAAATTTAGACCTATTACACAGTGTCATGGTAATGTGAGGCAAGACTTCATGACTTTGTGTTATTTTATGTTAATGTGAGATTAATTCTTTTTCATGAACCAGGATCTGTTAACATTTTAAAGTGTGGTCTGAATACAGGTGCATATAGGAAAATTATGCAGTTGTTCACCATGGCACTTTAAGTCAAAGACTGAATGATTTCATGTTAAGGTGAGTTTTGGTGACATAAAGTTATTAAAAGGTTACATTTCAACCCTACATCATGGTGTATCTAAGGTACTTTAATCTGAAATATCAAATTTGGCCCTGACATCAAAGTCCTATCGATGTCTGACTGATCAAGTGAATTGGTGCAGAAACAAGAACAATGAAATAATGGCAGGTAAGTCAAATATGACACGTTATAACTTTTTAAACCATCATTAGTTTAATAGATCAATTCTGGTATGTGAAAGATTATTGTTAGAGGCCTAATAAGTGATACAACAATGAAAATGGTTCAACATGCGTGTAAAATATAACAGTACTGTTAGGACACAGTGCAGCTAATAAAGGTTTCCTAATTTACCTTAACAATGAATATGAAGTCAAGTCAGAATATATTTGTACCCAAAGTGTAAGTAGTTGACTCAGACATGTTTTGCAATATGGAAGACAAACCGTATACACCGATCTGCCATAACATCAACATAACATCACAATGTTTATAGTTTATTAGACCAGGCCAGCTTCTTCCATTGCTCCATGGTCTGATGTTCACATGCCCATTTTAGGTGCTTTCGGTGGTGGACAGGAGTCAGCATGGGCACTCTGACCGGTCTGACTGGTGTTCTGACACCTTTCTGTCATAGCCAGCATAGCCTTCGCTTCCCATGCGTATTAATGAGCCTTGGGCGCCCATGACCATGTCGGTGGTTCACCGGTTGTACTTCCTTGGACCACTTTTGGTAGATACTAACCACTGCATACCAAGAACATACCAGGTCTAGCCATCACAATATGGCCCTTGTCGAGGTTGCTCAGAACCTTACACTTGGCCATTTTTCCTGCTTCCAACACCTCAACTTCGAGAACTGACTGTTCACCAGCTGCCTAATATACCACATGCCCTGACAGGTTACACTGTAACGAGATAGTCAATGTTATTCAAGTCACCAGTCAGTGGTTTTAATTCTATGGCTGATCGGTGTATGTGTATACCTTTGGAAAAATGACAATCAGATGCCGCCTACAGGCAGAATACCTTCCCTGCATACAGGGCCAGATTAAGAATTCAGAGGCCCCTGGGCACAATAACCAATAAATACTTTATTATTAAACAGTCGTTAGGCACTTTATTTCCACTTTTCAAATATTTTCTTCATTTTATTGAAAATAAATGCCTTTCCGATCTGATATGTGATGGGAAAGGAAGAAGAGAGAGTTCAGAAAAAGGCAGATTTGAACTCGAGAACGCGTTAAAAACTACTTTCATGCGCCGCACTCCATACTTCCCTCCGACACTGCAGACAGTAAGTGAAGAGCGTCTGTTTTAATCTTGTGTGGGTCAACCAGACACTGCCCTCCGTTTTCTGCAATGTAAAAAAAAAAAAAACTTCTTCCCCTCGCTTGGGCCCCAAGTGCGCTTGGGCCCGTGCCCATAATACCCATTGGATAATCCGGCCCAGCCTGCATACGGTCACTTCGAAAATTTGGCCTGCGTCCAAAATCGCATATTATGACTGTATACTAGTACTGCATTTCCGCTGAAACTACGTACTAATCAGTATGTGTGTATATTATGACTACATCCTACATCCGCCATATTAGCATTGTCATGTGACCTTCGACGTCATCATAAACACAAAAATCTTCAACAAGTTAACAATTTATTCAGGTATTGTTAAACAAGTCCTGTTTAACCAAGGTTTAATACTTAAAAAGAGCCAACGCTGTCTTCAGCGTTTTAAAAAAACAACAAGAACAATTCTGAGCTCATCTGCACCAGTCCGATTGCATTGTGGGATTGTTTGACTTGCGTAGTGCCCATCGGTTGCATACAGATTATAATTCCTATGTTTTATATTTGATGGGTATAAAAACAAAATATTTTTGAAAAGTCAAAGATTGCTTTCAATGTTACCTTGTATATTTTTTTCTCTCCCACTTTGGGTCTTGGTTATTTTATTTGTATTGTGATATATGTCTTGTTTTTTTATTGTTCCTGTTGTTTTGATTTAAAAAATTTAAAATAAAAACATCGGTTGCATACTGCAAAATCTCACCAGAAGCAGTACAACATCCGGGTATTTCTCACCTACTGTTTCTCGCTTACTTAGAATTCGGACATACCACCGCTCTGTCCTACTGCTTTTCGCCTACTATATAGTAAGTAAGTATGCTGTATCGGACGCAACCTTGTTTAAAATAAATAAATAAATAAATAATTCAAGTATAAACATTTATGGCATAATTCAACAACCATAAATATATTTTCGTGTTGATACAACACTTAGAAGAAAAAACAACACAGAAGCAAGGGGGAAAAAGGGATAAATAAAAAAATGGGGGGTCTTAACATAAAACAAGTCCAACGGGTAAAAGTTTCAGGGCATTTCTGTCCTTGGTGTGTGGGCGACTTGTGCAAAATTCTCACCACGGAAACACGCAGTTTTGTAACTCAATTCAATTCAAAGATTTGCAAATCAATTCCCAAACCAAACACACATCAGAGAAATCCATGGCCAAATCCCAAACGGCTGTCTATTATTTGTTTAATGTCTTAATCTAGGGTGTAAAAGCCATTATGTGATACCGTATGGTATTACACGGAAAAAGACACACATTCAGGATGTAAGCCGTGCGAGCGGCTCAAGAGCACGTGACATGACGCGTCATCAACATGGCGACCCAGTGCTGAGACAGCAGCGTCTGTCGCTCCAGTACAACAAGCGGCGACGTCGGCCAGCTTCAGGTAGTTTCTGACACCTGCGCTAACGCAGGGCTTAGGCCGAAATGACGGCCTGAACAAGAAAATAAACTCCGGCAGCAAGAAATGAAAGAACAACAACAACCTGACTTCAGTAAACGGCACACGGAGACAGAAAGCGCTACGACGAAGAGCATGTTTGTGTCTCGGGCGCTGGAGAAAATCCTGTCGGATAAGGAGGTGAAGCGGAGCCAACACAGCCAGCTGCGCAAGGCCTGTCAGGTGGCTCTGGGTGAGCTCTGTTTACATTTCCACCACAAGTCTCACCCGCTACAACAGCTGCCCAAACAAAACCAATGCCTTCTTCTTTATACGATAACAGTCAACACTTTCTAAATCCACTTTCAGCTCAGCGCCCACTGAGCTCAAGTGTCCACGGTCAGGGGTTTTCACCAGGGCCTAATCATTTCCCTGTTTCCTTTAAAGACTCGTGCTCCATCTGGAACCTGATTCCTTAATGTTTATCTGCCAAACGCTTCGTTCAGTGTTGTTTGTTGAGTTTACACACTAAGCGCTGGCCCTGACATCAAGATGATGTCGCTTGCTACTCCGCTAGCTGTTCTAGCTAACAGGCTAACACCACCCGTGTTATTTAGACAGCTTGTCGGAGATTTGGTATTAGCGCTTTCATTTTGCATTTGGTCCTTGTTTGTGTAACCGCGTATCTTCTCTTAATCGCTGTTTTGGCTGCTGAATAAATATGGTTCCTTGTTACCGCGGAGTCTTTTATTAACATTGCATTAAACACGGATGTCAGCTGTTTGTCCAATCAGAGGAGAGTACGTAGTGTTTCAGTAATCAGCGACCCTTCAGTCAGTTTGCTCAGTTCACTAGTCTCGGGTTGTTTCTTGTAACTTCAGATTTGCTTACGATCATTGATCAGGGAATGAAAGATCTGGTACTGATCCTCTAAGTCAGTGGTTTTCAGTCCTGCTCCTGAGGAGCCGAAGCAATTAAATTCAATTTTATTTGTATAGCGCTTTTAAAAATGGGTATTGTCTCAAAGCAGCTTTACAGAAACACATAAACACAGGATACAGATTTTAAGCGTGTGAATTTATCCCTATTGAGCAAGCCGGTGGCAAGGAAAAACTCTTTAAGATGATCTGAAGAAGAAATCTTGAGAGGAACCAAACTCAGAAGAGAACCCATCGTCATCTGGGTAACACCGGATAGTGTGAAAGTAAAAGAAAGTTCATTATGGTTTTAACATGAAGTCTGTTTGTTGAATTAGTCCACTGTTCACTGCACATTTTGGATGTCTTTCATATCTGACACACTCCGCTCAGTCCATTAATCTGTCTCCTAACACGCCGCTGATCTGAATTAGGTGTGTTAAATAAAGGAGACAGACAAAATGTGCAGAGCGGTGGGTCCTCTGGACCAGGATCGAAAACCATTGCTGTAACTGACCTGGATGCAGTGACCTGTCTCCGAACTCCACCCTGAATCACTTTATTGTTGTTTACATTGCAAGGTTTGTCATGCGCTTAGGGATTCTGGTGTTTAGGTTGTTGGTTGGTCCTGTGTTTTTGTTATTCCTGTGAGAAGTCAGTGGTCATGTCCCGCTCTGATGTTGGGGGTTTGCGTACGTGGAGTTTGCACGTTCTACCTGTACTTTCGGGGGTTTCCTCTGGGTTTCTTTCCGCATTCCAAAGACATGCATTGTAGGCTGATTTGGTATTTCCAAATTGTCCGGAGTGTGTGAATGTGTGTGCGATTGTGCCCTGCGATAGGTTGGCACCCTGTCCTGTCCTGTTGGATGGATTTCACTGGTCAGGTTTTGCATTAAGTGTGCCCCATTTTCCAGCAGCATCCGATGTTCTATTCATGAGAAATCCAGTAGTGGACACGGCAAACATCGGACTCGAATTCCCTGAATGCAATACACAGATTACACAGATTATATACACATACACACACACAGACAGTGTGCACAGTTGTATATCGATAACTAGCTAAACCAAGTCTCATCACAAGATGACCAGCACGATGGATTTTTAAGCAGAATTAGCAGGAAATGTTTCTTTGGAGGAGGTGAGTGAGTGGCACAGACTAAAGAAGTAAAGTGCTGCTGCATTTCTCTCTTTAGGTAGAGATGAACTGGTGCCATTATCAGAAGGTAGTCAAACAGCATTGTGGGTAATGTAGGAAACTGTTAAGCAAAAGTGAAAATAGACCAAAAATGTCTATGAAAAGTTTAAACAAACGAAACAAAAAAAACAAAACACTTAGAATTTCATTCTAAAATTAAATCTTGGATGCCACTGAAGATCACGTGTCAATTCTAAAATAATCTTTGCAGAATTATTTTGTCCTACTATGCAGTAGGACAATTACTGCTGGCATGAAACTGCAGTTATCTGTACTTCCTGAATTCTTTTTCAGGCATGCACGGGTGAGTATTAACAAAGTGTTTTAGGAATTTTTACTCTAGTTTTCAAATGCATCATTGTTAGGGAGTTAACTGATACTCCTGAAGGTGAAGGATCATGTTTCCTGGTGACGTTTCGCAACCGCTGACATTTAAAAAAAAAAAAAAAAAAAAAGAAAACAAAAAAAAACCTACAGAGTTCAAAATGCTCACGTGGGATTTCATTATTGATGAGGCTGATGTAGCTCAGTAATCAGGTTAAATTTTTCATTACTGCATAACCTTGATAAACTGCGTGGTCTGTTTGTTCAGGCTAACTGTTTGCACAGCAGTTTCCCGGATTTGAAGCGCACTCCTTAACTCGCGCATACAGTCCACCTATTCATTGGTGACTTTCTCTTAGAGCATTCAGAATCACGATAGATATATGAAGTGAGACTTGTTGACTAGAATATTCTTGGCCGAATGACATCTCCCATTAATACTGACCTGACAGCGGTTCTAGAGTTGTAACACAAGCATGTTTGTCTCTTAATATCACGTTATGATAGTTTAACAGGTTTATATAGGATTTCATAGCATCAAAAACAGTCTTCACGTTATGTTTCTTCATGTTTATGGTGTCAGTATTGAAGTATTACAATGGCAAATAACTAGAACATCCTTCATGGTGCAGCTGTGAAAAGCTACCAAATGTGTAACTGTGGTTTAGTCAGGGGTTTCCTCTGGGTGTGCTGGTTTCCTCCCCCAGTCTGAAGACAGGCTTTGTAAGCTGATTGGCGTTTCCAAATTGTCGGTAGTGTGTGAATGTGTGTGTGATTATGCCCTGCGATGGATTGGCACCCCGTTCAAGGTGTCCCCTGCCTTGTGCCTAAAGTTCCTTTGGATAGGCTGTAGCCTCTACGTGGATGGATGGATGGTTTAGTCACACTATATCATCATAATATTCATATGTTGTTTCTTTAATAAATGCGTTCCATTCCTCTTCAGTTTTGGTACTAGTGATCCATTTTACTCAGGATTTACTCCCATTTCATTTGAATTTCTCAATCAGCACTCGGAGCTGATGATGTTTTACAGGATGTTAGTTTACAGCAGCTACAAGGCTTTGCTCAGTCTTATGAAATGATGCATTGCTTAAGTTAAGCATGGTATTGCATGGAGATATTTATCTGTTGATGACTAAGAATACAAAAACCACAGTGCACTGCTCCAAACTGAACCTTTTTACTAGATTTTACACAATAGGTCTGTCCTAAATTGCATACTTCTGCACTGTCCTGTGCCAGTTTGTAATATAACTAGTGCGAGTAGTGTGTTCACACTGAAAATTCCAACAACAAGGAGTGCACGTCAAGTACCCAGATGATGCATTTATTCAACCGAAAAAACAAAGTGTGGAATGTCGGACACTTCGTGCACTCGACGGTCACAGCCCTGACACTTGCTCAAAACGAGAGCAAATACAAAATACGCACAAAATCAAAGTGAAATTACTAGATTTTGCCTTTGTGGGGCATGTTTGAGACCTGTGTATAACCTGATTATCATCACCTGCTCCCATATTTGCAAATCATTGCGAAAACAGTATGTTGTCTTCCTTGTGGTCAGGTTAGTGGCCATTTCTCTGCTCCATCGTCTGATCTAGCTGCTTTCTTTATTTGGCTGTCTGATTGTTCAAATCAGAAGCTTAAAGGAAGGCCTGAACTTGCATTCATGTACAGTATATTCATATTCATAGGCTTTAAATTAAAGCGATTGTGATGTAGAACATGATATGTAAGGAATAAATCACAACCAGATGTGCTGTAATAAGAAAATAATCAATGAATGGATGGTGATTATTTTCCTATAACAGCATGTCCTGAAGTTTTTTATTCCATGTATACTACAGCAATTTGTCAATGATTAAATTTTTTTAGTCTCTGTTTATAGTTGCATTTCAGTACATCTGTGAAAAAGTTAGTTCCTGTAATCAGTCATATTATATCAGCTATAAATCTTAAGTCTTATGTCTAAAAGACTTTCCCTCACTTTTATTATAATTAATAAATAAAAAACCGCTAAGCGGTATACTTTCATGTGGCATAAATCTTAAAGGAGCAGTTTTACTTCTGACTGTTCAAACTGCTGACACTGGAGACTCCTTCCATCCATGTTCCATACCGCTTATCCTGTGCAGGGTCGCATGGGAGCCTGGAGTGTACCCCAGGGAACTCGGGGCACAAGGCAGGGGGCACCCTGGACAGTGTGCCAGTCCATCGCAAGGCACAATCACACACACATTCACACACTAATCATGTATCACTTGAATATGAATCTCATGAATATGAATCACATGTAAATGAACCATATGAAAATGAATAAATAAATTAAAGATGCACACACTAATCAGTCTACAGTGCATGTCTTTGGACTGGGAGAAGAAAACCCTGAAGCATGGGGAGAACATGCAAACTTCGTGCACACAGGGCGGAGGTGGGATTTGAACCCCCAAACCCCGGAGTTGCAAGGCAAACGTGCTCCCTGAGAGTCCTTCCATAAAATGATAAACAAACATTTCCTTACAGAAAACTTTCCCATATCATCATATGCTTATCTATCTATCTATCTATCTGTATAATTTATCAATCACACACACACACAATAAAACATCTTTTTAATCCATTTGTTAGTAGGCTTTGATTAAGTGGAGTGTAAACCATACAAGTCCTTGTGAATGCAATGTTACTATAGAAATGATAATGCATTAGAATAAACCTGTGATTTTTATTGCCGTCATTATTGCACAAATTAACTGCAGTATCAAAGCGTTTAGTGGGTAAAGGTCCCAAGTTTGATACAAGTGCCAGCAGTTGACCAGAAACGAGGGTAGAATAGTTGGAGGAAGAATGGAGAGAGTCACAGCTGAACATGAGGCTTGGTGTACTTTACATGGCAGTCAAACTTAATAATGCATCATCATCTTACTCTTACACACAAGAAGACTGCAGGAGATTACTTAATAATATATGTAACCGCAAGCACTGTTGTGGGTCATCATTGGCCAGCAGCACAGAAAAGGAGAACACACCCGAATATATATACACTCATTCATTCTAAGATTAAGGAAGCGCAATTGCGCTTGAATTTAGATGTATGCTATTATAGAATGATTCTTTGTGTTAATAGTTCCACTTACTTATGTGCATTTTTTTTTTCTTTTCAGAGGAGATCAAACTTGAGCTGGAAAACCAGAAGTGAGTTCACCATCCTTTCTACTCTCACTATTCCTTCCCGTGCCTTTTAGCTAAAGAGATGTACAAGTGGAACTTTACTTCCAAAAACCTATGTGTGGATTTCTGGAGCATACGATCTAGTCTTGAGTAGGGATGCATTGATACCGGTGCCGGTATCTGGTATCAGTCCGATACCGTACTCATTTCCCCGTACTTGTAAAAAATGTTCTGATACCAACAACCCCGTACCATATGATACTATGTGACGTATGTCTACCGAACAGACGACATGAAATGAAAGTGATCTGGAGGTGTTCGACGATTGATGATCGAAACAAAGCAAACTGCGGTCTACGAAAATATCAACAGGAGGAACTATAACATCTTCGTACAATACTACTACTATAATAATAATAATAATAGGTTTTATTTAAATAGTGCCTTTCTCAAACCCAAGGTCGCTTTATATCATGATGATGTAAACAATTCGTAAGTAACACACACACAAATGTAAAGAATCAGAAAAATCACAGGGTGGTTAACAGAACAGGGTGAAGGAAAGTATTATGTGAAACTAGCTGGAGCTTCTCATTTTCAATCAAGCATTGAGTGATGAGAGGAAGGAGGAAATGGAGGGGATTTCTCGAAGGCTTTGTGGAAGTGAATTCCATAACTTGGGTACAATAACACTGAAGGATGTGCTGCCTATGGAGGAAAGTGTGAACATAAAGTGTGAAATTGTGATTAATCTGGAGCCAGATGACCTCAACATAAGGGGTATAGGGGAAGCAATAGTTTATTCACATAACCTGGGGCATAGCCATGTAAGGCTTGGTAGATGAGGAGGAGGGCTTTGTATTGAACGCAGTAGGAGATGGATAACCAGTGCAGCTTAAAGAGTGAGCAGAACATTTAGTGCAAGTAACTATAGCAGGCGGAATCCGTACTTAATGTAATCTGGAAATAGTTTTGGCCAGTGAAGAGAGCATTGCAGTAGACTAGACAGGAAGTAATAACGGCGTGGACTACAGTTTGAGTCGTGCATGTGAGCACTTCAGTTCTGCGAGCACCGAGCATAGACTTTCTTTCTCAGCACTCTCCAGTGTCTACATTTAGCTGAGAAGTCAAGGTGCAATACAAGACACTGCGCTCATTTTTAATGACTCGCTGGTTGTGCACTGTTCACTCGGGTCACGCTCTCTATGAACGGTACGGTTTAAATGCCATAAGATCTTATATGTACCATAATGCGTTCATCACCAGAAGCACACCAGCAAACATAAACAAAGCTGAATGAAATGTTCTTCGATGCCCCGATTGCATGATAGTAAGTACGATAGTCCATTTATGTATCTGTATCAGTATTGATGATACCTAAAACCATGTACTGAGTCTGGAAAATGGTATTGATGCTTCCCTACTCTTAAGGTACAGTTTTTGTCTGTACATTTTGTGTACTGGAGAGTTTATACAGCTGCAGCTGAAATGGTAAACTAATGAGGACGTGCTTTTAGTGCCATTCCCTAAGCCATTAATTGTCATTGTTCTTTCTGTTTATGGTAGGAGTTAGAACACACAGCTGTATTCATTCAACTATTCTTTTGATGTTCAAATCTCTCAGGACTGGCACTGTGGTTCCTCCCAAAGCTAATTACATCGAAGCTGATAAGTATGTGTTACCCTTCGAGCTGGCATGTCAGTCAAAGTCTCCACGCATTGTCAGTACATCGTTGGACTGCTTACAGGTATTGTATATTCTCATACCTAGTTCAGTACTCTTTCTCGTATTGCACACTGGTTTATATTAATTGCACATGTAATTCTTTCAGATTGTCATGTTGGTCTTAAACAGGCTTTTTTTGTGGAATGATACTAACCCTGAACTTCCTGTGCCCTACAGAAACTTCTTGCTTATGGCCATATCACGGGTAACGCCCCAGACAGCGGTGCACCAGGGAAAAGGCTGATTGACCGACTGGTGGAAACGATCTGCAACTGTTTTCAGGGTCCACAGACCGATGAAGGAGTGCAGCTCCAGATTATCAAAGTGAGCGCTCGTTATGATTTATTGATTTTTGAATTTTTAATTGCTTGCCAGATGGATAGCAGGGGATGATCCTTTAAAGGTCAGCAGTGTGATGTTCAGTGTTCTTGCAGAATAAACACAAAGGGGTTACAAAACGTAAAGCGATTCTAAGATCCATCTACTATGCTGCAGTCTGCTGTGGGAGTGGCATCAGTGTCCGAGACGCCAGCAGGATAAATAAACTCATTTGCAAGGCCGAAACGATCATCGGACAAAACCCAACCAGTCAGTCAGTCAGTGCATTTAGATGGACAACAATAATCCGATATTAACCCGATTAAGACAATACTCTGATTAAGAAACTAGCATGTAAACAGCGATTATTGATGACCTTAATCCGACTAAAGTCATACTCGAAGTAAGCACAAATCGAATTAAGACATGTGGATTACTCCTGTTTTAGTCGCATTAGCGACGTGCATTACAGACATTTAAACACCTTAATCACACTATTAACGTTGTGTGGGAGTTTTCACGGCATTTTGTGACAGGACACGTACACACACGGTAATGCTCAACTGTTTGATGGCAAACAACAAACCGCGTAATTGTCTACTATATAGTAGTCGAGATACATGTATTTCTATATACTATATAGTAGGTGAAACATGTATCTCTGCTGCTATATAGTAGGTAAGTATGTGGTTTCGGACACAAGCAGTCGTCTATTTGCACGTATAGCATGACAAATAATTAACTGCTCTTGGAGCTTTCGTAAAATAAAAAATAAAATGCCCAAAAGTGTATACGGTACCATAACGAAGACGAACTGCATGTTGATATGTGAAATTCCGGAGGGAACGTCGGACGGCATGGCGTGGGGACGTAATGACGTGTGCCGTTAATCGATCTGTGTTCTGTAACATGTAAAACCTGAACATGAAAGGAATATTCTAAAAGCAACTCATGTAAACACCTTTAATCACACTATTGTCTAATTCAGAATAAGGTCAGTAATTACATTACTGCTGTCCATGTAAACGTAGTCAGTGAGGAGTAGGTCGTCACTGAACAAACGGCTCTCCATCATGGACAATCCATCCCTCCCCCTGCATGACAAACTACAAAGACAGCAGAGCTTATTTTAAAACAGGCTCATTCAGCCACGCTGCGATAAAGAACGTTTTAGGAAATCATTCTTACCTTTCACCATAACACTGTACAACAGGTCGGTCATCTCTGTGTGATCGGTGAACACACTACTGCACAACCATGTGTACATACTGTTTGTCATACAAACGTTACATATATAATTCATTGCTGTTTTTTCATGCCTGAATTTATTCTTCCTTTTTCTTTTATTTATTATTACTATTACTCTTTTTGATGTTTGATATCTAATATTCAGGGTTTCTTTTGGTTTTTTTCACCCTGAAATTCTGCTTTTAATTTTGGTGGTATTCTTTATGCTGCTGTAACATAACAATTTCCCTCATGCAATCAATAAAATCTATCTATCGATCGATCATGCAGGTTAAATCACTATTAGATCCTGTTCTGATTTGCGCACAGTTCATTACATTACGAAAAGTTGTAATTAGCAGCCACGACTTTGTTGTTGCTTGTGGATCACATATTTTTCTCAATAAAATTAAAGATGTAGTGAACAAAAGCTTTTTTCAAAGCCAAAATTCAACCAAATGCTGCCCATCCCTTCAGTGTTCCCTCCAAAGTCAGACCTCCAAAACACATGCTGCTTCAGCATGAACGCCTGAACACTAGTGCATGAGGGGGATGCTTTCTGAAGTAATAAGACAGTGAAGAATGTTGTTTTTGTTCTTTTTGGTTAGATGGTACATGTTATTCATTTACAGATGACATGAAATCTTTAAAAAAGTACTATATACCTATTCAGTATTATACACAAAATGTTCTAACTAACCCCACCTTTAAACTGCTATGGATGCTGAAGAAATTTTGTACATTTTTAAAAGTTTTTGGTTTCATTAATGGCTGTTATTGTTTGGCTTCTCAGGCCCTCCTGACTGCAGTCACGTCTCCACACATAGAGATTCATGAGGGGACAATTCTGCTGACGGTGCGCACCTGCTACAACATCTACCTGGCCAGTCGCAACCTGATCAACCAGACCACAGCAAAGGCCACACTAACTCAGATGCTCAACGTCATTTTTACACGCATGGAGAACCAAGCAGTCAGTATAAACACTTAGTATTCACTGAGCTGGTACATTTACGTAAGGTCTAAAACACTGAAGGCATTTTTGATATTAGAAAATAATCAACGATGTGGTGGTGTGATGCGACCTGACACAAAGCGAAGGTACCACCCTGAAATTGATTATTTTGATATAATGGCACATTCCGATGTTTTTAATCATCTTATAGTCAATGATACTTATTAGATAAGTATTCACTTATTAATAAACATCACATTGTACTTTTAACTATTTATAGTTGAGAAATTTATCTTTGTTAAATAACAGCATGTTTTTTAATCCATTTATTATTAGCCTTAGATTATTGTGTATCGTCTGCCATTCAAAACCCTGTGATTGAGTTCTTATTATACAACCCCAATTCCAAAAAAGTTTGTTGCTGTGTAAAATGTAAAAAAAACAAAAAAAAAACAGAATGCAATGATTTGCAAATCTCATAAACCCATATGTTATTCAAAATAGAAAACATGTCAAATGTTTATACTGAGGAAATATACCATTTTAAGAAAAATTATATTATGTACTGTAGATGATGAGATAATCAGTCTTCGCAGTTTTACGTCGAGGAACATTATTCTGAAATTTTTCCACAAATTGTAGACAGTTTTTCGCAGATTGGTGAACCTCTGCCCAGCTTTACTTCTGAAAGACTCTGTCTCTCTAAGATACTCTAAGATTTTTTTTTTTTTTTTTTTTTAAATCCCCAATCATGTTACTGAGCTGTTGCCAATCAACCCCCACCTGTTTCTTTTTAGTAACTTTTCTAGCCTTTTGTTGCCCCTGTCCCAACCTTTTTGAGATGTGTTATAGCCATCAAATTCAAAATGACATTATTATTTCCTTAAAATGGAACATTTACTCAGTTTAAACATTTGATGTGTTTTCTGTGCTCGATTGTGAAGAACACATGGGTTTATGAAATTTGCAAATCATTGCATTCTGTTTTTATTTACTTTTATTGACATTTTACTAAGCGTCCCAACTTTTTTGGAATTGGGGTTGTCAGTACTACTGGTATAGAAAATTAATCAACACCTTTTTTCTTAAAAAAAAAAAAAAAGTTAAGTTCCCTGTTAATAATTGCATGCATTTTGTAGGCACTTGAGGCCCAGGAAGCAGAGAAAGAGAGGCAGCGTCTTCAGGTCCCGAATCCTGTCCCAGCTTCCCGAAACACTTCGCCTACAGCAGGAGTGTGCGCATCTCCACAGAATGGGCCTCCAGAGCCCTCTCTGAGCCCTCCTGAACTCACATCAACACCCCCTACTCCTCAGAACACCTCCATCAACGGACAGTCAGAGGAACCAATAACGGAGGAGGAACCGGCTGCACCAGAACAGAATGCAATCAAAAGTGCACAACCAGGTACTTCTTTTTTTGTCATGCTAACTGAAAGTACTGAATATACAACAGCTGTTTGTGATATACATATTTATTTATTTTGGTTGGTAATATGCTATTTATGTATTCCTCCAGAACTGCAGGAATCAGATCTTACTGTGTCCAAGCCTCTGGAAGAGAGGGTTGGTGAGGGAGAGGAGGTTCATCTGGAGGCTGAGACAGAGCCAGCCTCAGAGGCTCAGGAGGAGGCAGAGCCAGACAGTGGCCTGGGAGAGAGCTCTGCGGATGGGGGTGAGGGGCAATCCAGTATAAACACTCATTTTACCACATGAAAATAGACATGTGCTGGTGAGAATTTTCCATATGACAATAATTACATAATGTTTAATCATGGTTATGCCCCCACCAATAGGTGGTGATTATATTGGGTTGGGTTATTTTGGGTTGTCCATACGTCCCTGCATACAGCCGACACACTCGTTAGCGCAATATCTCAAAAACAAGCCAAGTTTCATTGTAACCAACAGATGAACTGATTTGATTTCGGAATTTATCCAAACAGGGCCAGTGTCTGAAAATATTTTTCTTTAATAGCTCCTTTTTAAAAAAAAAAAAAAAGCTTCTGTTTAAAATATATTTTAAAATGCACCTATTATGGTTTTTCAAATATTCCCTTTCATATAGTGTATTATATAGCTGTTTGTGAATGTAAAAACATCTGCAAAGTTTCAAAAATCAAAGTGTGTGACAAACAGAGTTATTGACTCCCAAAAGAAGGAAGCAATTCTGAACAGCTGAAATGAGTCGTTAGTAATTCCAGACTTTACTTCCTATACTAACCTACGTAGGTTTGTAACAAAAAACCCCGCCTCTGGTCTTCATTGGCTGCTTGCGAACAGACGGAGCTCTGAAAGTCGTTATGGTAGTGGGTGTTTCCTTTTTGAAACACGCTGATAGCGGTAGACCAATCACAACAGACTGGGACATCTGACCAATCAGAGCAGAGTATTCTCTCTGAAAGGAGGAATTTAGAAGGAATCCTTTAGAACGAATCATTTAACGAGTCGTTTTTGACACTGTTGAAAAAAGGCAATGCTGCAGTTTAAATTATGCGCAAATTAAACTATTTTTTGACCTTGGATGCATGTAAATCTATTGTATGAGACCTTTAAAACAAAATAAGGCATGTTTCAAAACCATAATAGGTGCACTTTAAGGGTTTTTCAGGCACAAGAAGGATTAGCCTTGTTGCTGGCAGAGGCATCCCTGTCCATTCTGTTGGCTTCCAGTTTTACTTGTTCTACTTTATTATCATATAGGGATGAAACGGTTATGGGTTTCACAATAAAAGTCCCAGACGATTAGTCACATTTAATTATCATTAAAACCATGTGTGATTATTGTGATTTCTAAAACTCGCAGTAAACGCAGTCCACACATACCCAGCATGAGTCTGACGCAAATCTGAAGTGTGGTTATATTTTGGATTTTTTAAAAATGCTGAGGGAAGCTTAAAAGCAGATGGTAACCCTGTCTGCAGAGCTTTCCAGAAGAAAGTTGCTGTGAAAGGGGTCTTTGGCGCTTCGTTGGTGCTTCATTGGCGCTTTTTTCTTTTCTCCCTCGCTTTTAAATCACTTATAAATGCCCATGCAGCTGTGCGTATTTCACTTCCGCTTTTGTATTAGTGGCAGTTCAGGGGCCAATTGCTTCAATAGTGGGTTCATTAAAGGGACGTGCAGAAATGGGGGGCTCTGGGAGCTCGAGACCCTGCCCCTTTTTTTAATGATTGAAATGTCCCTCTTAACATTAATTTATAAACAATTATATTATGTAAAAAGAATTTTAATTCGAATTAACTCGAGAGCATGCACAAAATGGTAGGAAAATTCTCAGACTTTCTTGGGATTAATTTGCTATGTACTTGACTGACCTGAGTCTGCTGTCTGGTAGTCTCGTTGTCTCGTTGTCTCGCTCCCGATGTGTCTCCGTTCAACAGGCAGACAGGTATGCTGAAACCACTAGCTCTTCTGCTAACCTTTTCGTAATATTAGTGGCATTTTATATGCTTATCGCTGGTAGTTTTCAAATCGATTGAGAGGAAATGTGTTTGTAAGTACTAGCTACTCAAGTTCGTTACATTTCCAGTCATTCAGGTAACCTCGTTATATTATATATATGTTATATAGTCAGTAAAGGCACGACCCCCCACCCACCCCCGGTCCCCGTCCCTGAGAAACTCTCTGCAGGTCCCTGGTTCATTATTATTCTTAATGAAAAACACATCAACAAAACAATACAATGACAAACTCCCTTATATTAAACCAAATCTTCTGCCATCATGTTGTCAGTCAGCTCGCCTCACTCTCGTCACATGATGAATGAAATCTGACTCCTGCTGATCTGTGCTGTGACTCTGACTCATTCGGGTCATACGGAATTGAGCGTACCCGTTCAGTCTTTAATTGTAGCGTCCGTGCTTTAACTGAACTTAATGAATTTTATTACAATAAAAAGGCAAAATGACAGTGGTGGTGGTACAAGTGATGTAATCGATGTGCAGCAGAATACAGTGTACCGACTATCGCAGCAAGCTTAGTGAAAACCATCCATCACTTTATAGTCAAATATAAAACCTGTATAATGATAATACTGATAACCGTGAGAGTTTTGGTCATGATAATCGTGTTATGAAATTTTCATAGCCTTACATCTCTATTATCATAGTTGGACTGGGCAAATAAAATTCATGTCATACTCGTACTGTCATGTCCTTACGTCATACTCAAACGTAGCAGACTTTTTCAGTGGTACGTTTAACTGTCTGTACTAACAAAAAAGCCAGTTATGTGCCATATACAGTGCTGTGAAAAAGTATATATCTCATATTAAATTGTTTCAAAAATTAAAACAAAATCTAAGAGAAAACAAAGACAACCTGAATAAACACAAAATACAGTTTTTAAATGATAGTGTTGTTTATTGAAGCAGAAAAGTTATCCAATTCCACTTGGCCTGTGTGAAAATGTTTACCCCCTGTTGTTAACTAATTCCCCAAATCTATGAAACTACATTCATAATAGGGTTCATTCATCTGGACCAGACACAACCAGGCCTGATTACTGAAAACCTTGTTCAATCAAATCAATGCTTCAATAGAACTTTTCAACAGCATGAAGTTGGGTAAATGGTCTTACCCAGTAACACACTATGCCAAAATTGAAAGAAATTCCAGAAATGATGAGTAAGAAGGTGATTGAAATACATCAGTCTGGTAAGGGGTATTAAGCTATTTCAAAGGTTCTGGGGCTCCAAAGATCCACAGTGAGAGCCATCATCTCCAAATGGAAAACTCAGCACAGTAGTGAACCTTCCCAGAAGTGGCCAACCTTCCAACACTGGGCAAAAATGGCATCCATGGAAGAATGATGAGGTGAAAGCCACTGCTAACTCAGAAGAAGATTAAGACTCGTCTGTATTTTGCCAAAACACACTTTGGTGATCCTCAAACCTTTTTGTTCTGTGGACTAATGAGTGTAACTGTTTGGAAGACAGGGGTCCCGTTACATCTGGCATAAACCAAATGCTGAATTCCACAAAAAGAACATCATCCCTACGGTCAAGCATGGTGATGGCAGTGTGATCGTGTGGGGATGCTTTGCTGCTTCAGGGCCTGGGCAACTTGCAATAATTGAGGGAAACATGAATTCTGCTCTCTACCATAAAATCCTAAAGGAGAATGTCGGGTCTTCGGTCTGTAAGTTGAAACTCGAGCGCAACTGGATTATGCAGCAAGACAATGATTCAAAGCGTAGGAGTAAATCCTGTTCCTAGAAGTATGTGAAAGACAGATCTCCAGTTATCAGAAGTGTTTGGTTGCAGTTATTGCTGCTAAAGGTCGCACAACCAGATTTTAAGTTTAAGGGGTCAATTAGTTTTTCACATTGGTGATAGGTATTGGATAACTTTTTTTTTTCTACTATAAAAAATAAAATAAATGAAAACTGTATGCCATTTATTTAGTTTGCCTTTGTTTTATTTTGTATTTCATTTGAATATCCAAAACTATTTAGTATGAGATATACACACAAACAGAAGAAATCAGGGAAATGCTTTTCCACAGCACTGTATCAATGGTTCTCAGTATTTTCTTTTATCCAGGGACAACTTTAACTGTAAAAAAATTTCATGGGCCCTGAACATAATTCAGCTACTCCGATATTATGGAGCCATGAAGCATTTTCCTAAATTTCCACCCATACAATACATTAGGTCCAAATTGTCATTATTTATATGCCTTCTTAGACCCATTCACTTCAAATGAACAGCCAAACAAGACTAAATAAATAATATAACTTTTTTAATAATAATGGATTGTGCATTCCAACAGCAAACTGTAAAAATAAAATTAAAAAAAATCTGCTTGTGCATCATGGATCCTACTTTGAGAACCATGACTTCAGTGTTCTTCTCATGCTGTGTTCATGGCATTTCAGGACCATATGTGATCTTTTATTAGTTCTACTGTTTCTGCTTCAGTAGGTTTGGACCAACATTCTGACTCTGAGTCCAAAGTGACACCCCCTATGGCCAGGACAGACACTCAGCAAATGAATGGTGTTGTGGATGACCAAACCTCTGTTTCCTCAGATATTCTGGTATGTTACAAATCCAGGCATCTTTAATTTGGTTATGTTTACTTGGCTATATCCCTAGCTTGACCCTTAAGCATCAGACATTTGCTTGTTTATTATTGTGTAGTAATACTTGTGTTCTATTATGGCTTCCAGTCAAAGGGACATTTTGTCTACTTGTTATCTTGTCTTTCCCCAAGTCTCCTTGCTGTTACTCAGCCCTTGAAAGTTTTCTGAGCTCAATGTATTAATGGGGATAACAGTTGCAAGGAATTTTGCAATATTGCTGCATTAAAAAAAAATAATCTGCAGCTTAATCTACAGTATGTAAGCTCTCTACAACATTTGCAGCCCACAGAGAAGGATTACGCCACATCGCTCTGTACTGGAAAAAGAGCAGAAAACCTGTTTGCATGAAACTTCCTTTTAATCAGGGTGTAAGGGCAGCAGTTCGGGCAGTGTTTTGTTTTTTTGTTTTTTTTTTAGAATACGTGACAAAATAATGTGAACTAAAACCCTTAATAGAAACTGTAGCACTGTATTCGTGTCTACATTAGTAAAACCTGTTCAAAGATTCTTCCCTGTGAAAAAGAACTCCCATCACTGGAACAAATCTGTTTGATTGAAAGATTTATGAACGTGTACTTTGCATAAATGTTTATTGCCTGCCCCAGCAACTGTTTGACTTTCATTATACACTTCGAGTAAATTGGTTTTCAGTCAAGGGAAATGTTAAAAATGACTGTCTGTGGTAATAAATAAAGATCTGCTGTGGTAGATGCAAATTAGTTTGATAAAAACCTGGAGTCTAAAACAGGGCATGAGAAATCCAGAGGACTACAATGCAATCATGTAGTCAGCA
The DNA here is from genome assembly GCF_023375685.1 of Ictalurus furcatus. Classification (NCBI taxonomy): domain Eukaryota; kingdom Metazoa; phylum Chordata; class Actinopteri; order Siluriformes; family Ictaluridae; genus Ictalurus; species Ictalurus furcatus. Next base: position 14,965,533 of record NC_071269.1, on the reverse strand, counting down.
TAGTGTTGGAAACTCTGCCAAGTAGCAACCTAAGCAACAATGCTTACTGGTGTCACAGGTTTTGTAGCTTCTGAATCATCTATAGGTGGAGCTTACAGTTGATGTAAGGGGTGCTTTGCTCCTACTGTATGATATCAAGCATTCAGCAGACAAACTGTAAATACACCACAATACCCTTTCATTTGAAACATCCCTATAAGGGTTTATAGGAAATAATGTATATGGGGGGGTTATGCTTTGTGTTCAGGAGACCGAGGCGATGCAGAACACACAGACAGCTGCCCGCTTCTCACACATCCTTCAGAAAGATGCCTTCCTGGTCTTCCGTTCACTTTGCAAACTCTCCATGAAGCCACTGGCTGATGGCCCTCCAGACCCCAAGTGAGACATTAAACCCTTTTACTCTTTCCTCCATAGGTGCTTACTGGACCAGTAGTTTACAGCCACAGCTGGCCTTCCAGAAAATGTTCTGCAGAGAAATAAATGCACTTTGTACTGTACGTGTTGAAATTCTGGCATGTTTGTAGTAGTTTAACTAGTTGTCTAACAATGATGAAATTTCATATTGTGTCTTAGATTATTGTTTAGTGACTAGCAGTTCCAGTTACGCATGTCAGACTGATAGACATTACAAAATATGGGCAAGATGTCACACGCCTGAAGTGAGATTCTACATAGCATTTCAAGCTCTATGAGGTGCGATTAGAGGTGCATTTCAGCTCTTCGTTAGAACATGAGATGGAGTCGGAAAGTGTCGATTTAAAATGGCTCAGTATGCTGTTAATTGTAAATGTTCTGAGCACAGCACGTGGGTGATTGTTTAGCCAGAAAACCTGCTTCTCTAGACTCATTAACAATCACTGAGACAAATCAGTTTTGCATTTTTACACTGGGCGTTTCGGGCCCGAAGTATTTAAAAGGCTAGTTTACATTCCAGCAAGCATAAATGACGCAGCTAACGCATCCAAATAGGTCTGGGATCTCATCACTGCTTTTTGCACATTTGATCAGAGTATGCCATTTGGCTAATTGCTACAGTGATTTGGCCTCTGGCAAAGGGTTAGACTGTTTTCTGATCCTATTTCACATTTTCGGAATACCATGTTGCACTGGGCACTTGTATTTTGAAGCCTCATAAAGTGTGCTGTGGTATTCCACAAGGATCTGTTCTTAGTCCTCTTTTTTATACCTATATATGCTTCCACTATCTGACATATAACATTGATTTCCATATAAAAGCAGTTGGCATACAGCTATACAAAACCTGTGCCAAGAACCTGTTAATCATTTTCGATAACGACCTTGCCTTGTAACGGCTGCAGTATCTACAAAATGGCATAAAATCTCTAAGGTTGGGAAATATAAACATGCTTTTGTGGCTAGACCCTGGAAGTTCGGCAATGTCCGGCAACGTATCTGGCCTACTTTAGAGCCTTAGAACGTATATAAATATAATATTTTAAGTGGTGACATTGTTGTCCGAGTTTTAGGTCTCATGAGCTACGCTCGAAGGTGGTCTCGCTCCAGTTGCTGCTTTCAGTGCTTCAGGGGGCCGGCCCCGTGTTTCGCACGCACGAGATGTTTGTGAACGCTATCAAGCAATACTTGTGTGTGGCACTGTCTAAGAACGGCGTTTCCTCTGTGCCTGAAGTGTTTGAACTCTCTCTAGCCATCTTCCTCACCCTGCTCTCCCACTTTAAAGTGCACCTTAAGATGCAGATTGAGGTAAGACGAGAATAAAGGTAGTCGCAATGAATTGATTGTATCTCCAGAATCGGATACAACTTAAAAATCGGATAAAACTTTTATCGCTTCTCTTTGGCTTTTGTCAGGTGTTCTTCAAAGAGATTTTCCTGACTATTCTGGAAACATCTACCAGCTCTTTCGAGCACAAATGGATGGTCATCCAGACGCTGACTCGCATTTGTGCAGGTACTCATGCTTCTTCTTTGCCTATGACCTGTTTCCATTAGAAACGCATATTAATGATGCTATAGCGTGTCTTGCGCAAAGGGCTAATTATGAAAGAGTTCAGTCTTTCCTCTTCTTCCCTTCTCTCTCAGATGCCCAGTGCGTAGTGGATATCTACGTGAACTATGACTGTGACCTTAATGCAGCGAATATCTTCGAGCGGCTGGTGAACGATCTGTCAAAAATTGCTCAGGGTCGGAGTGGACAGGAGCTGGGGATGACGCCACTGCAGGTATTCCCTTTGTCTGTGTCCCACTATTTTAGGTTTTGCTGCACTCTGAGAAACAGCTAACTTTTCAGATTTTAGTTAGAACTAGAATGTACTGTATCCGATGAAAAAACTTGCCTCCGGAGAGTCAGTCTACTTAAGTGTGAGGCAACCTGGGGAAAGCCCATTGGATGTTACTGTGGCTGAATTCTGGCAAACATCCAAAAGAAAAGACTTCTCTGCATTATCTGTTTTAACAAACAATAAATGTGTTTTTCCAAAATGACATGGGCGTGTTCTTATTTACTTTTTAACCTTGGCTATGCAAAGATCATGTTGGGTAAGGGGCCCATTTAACAAATGAGTGAAGATGCTAATTTGCGACTCTAACTTCTCAAGCTACGAGCTACTTATGATTTAATATAGCTAAGCTACAAACGAACTCCCCTTCTGATAAAGGAGCTTGCTGCACTACAAGCTACTAAGAAAAACTAGCCAACACTAAATCTACTTTTTTATTGTGTGGCTACTTTATTTATTGTGCCGTTTTGTCATACTATGCCGTTACTAGGTGGAAGAAGTAGCTTGTTACTAGGGACGGGCGATATCTTATAGTTTGCGATACTAGTAGAAATTCTCCTCACGATAAGAATTAGTCTTCCAGCGATAATAACGATAAAGTCTAGTTGATGACATATTTCTGTGTTCGACCGTGTGCGACCCATTCGCAGCCCGTGTGCAGAGTGAAAACAAGTACGGCGGAAGGCGGACGTGAAGCCGAGCAGATTGTAGAGGTAACTCCTCGTTATCGCTAAACCGAGGAGTTACCTCTACAATCTGGAACTGGTTTGGTTACAGAAAATCACTTTTACTTTTAGATCAGTGTTTGGGTTTCTGAGGGTCTCAATACTGCATGCAGCTGTCACTTGTAGCCAAAAACAGTGGTGAATGGTACTATATTTATATCGTCACGGATATCGTTATCGTAATAAATACCAGAAAATAATATTGTTAAATGCAAATTTCTCCTTTTTTTTCCACCTGTGGTTGTGATATGGGCACAGAGAATCATTTCATTAAAGCCAGTTGTTTTCAAAACTATATACAGCAGAAAATGTCCCAATTCATTCATATGAATAGTTTTTCCTCGAGGCAGACATGTATGTTGTATTGATGTTTTATGGGCATGTACAATACAGATATGTATGTTGGAGATTAGTTGGAGCAAGTACTTGAACATTCCTTAAAGCCACAGTGTCATTAAACATCTGATTTGTTGTTTTTTTTTTTTTGCAGGAGCTGAGTTTACGTAAGAAAGGCTTAGAATGCTTGGTGTCTATTCTGAAATGCATGGTGGAGTGGAGCAAAGACCTGTACATCAACCCTAACCTACAGACCAATCTAGGTGAGAAGACATCCTTTGCAGGATATTTAAGGATTTTCCTCTTGCCTTATTGGTTCTGTGTGGTGGTTCAGATCACCTTCTGTGCTTTAAATGTCTGCAGTGGTGTGTCTCATTTTTTGACTCCACTGACAGTTTTGATGGACTCTGGTGTATGTACAGGTCAGGAGCATCAGGTTGAAGGAGAGGGAGTAGAAACTAAACTCCCTGAACACTTGTCCTCTCGCAGAGACAGTGTCAGCTCTCAGGACTCGGCCGTTTCCTCCAGTGTTCAGGCCTCCCAGCCTGACCATCCTGAACAGTATGAGGTTATCAAACAGCAGAAAGAGATTATCGAGCACGGCATTGAGCTGTAAGTCTCTGTTTTTCTTTCGTTTTTTTTTTTAATTATTTTTTTTTTATAAGCCAAACTGTAATGTCTTTTATTTCCACCACGTGTTCTGGTTAGATTTAATAAAAAGCCAAAGAGGGGTGTGCAGTACCTGCAGGAGCAAGGAATGTTGGGATCCTCTGCGGAGGACATCGCTCAGTTCCTGCACCAGGAAGAGAGACTCGATACAGTAGGTGTATTTATTTTCCGTTTGCTTAAGTCGGGAAGTGGTAGCTCAGTGGTTAAGACGTTGGATTTGTGATCAAGAGGTCATGCAATCAAATCCCAGCACCACCAAGTTGCTGCTGTTGGGTCCTTGAGCAAGGCCCTTAACCGTCAGCTGCTCCGTTGTGTAAATGATATAATTGTAAGTCACTTCGGATTAGGGCATCTGCCAAATGCCGTAAATGTAAATCTATAACGTTCTCAGCTCGTCTTTTGCCTCCTTTGTTAAGACTCAGGTTGGAGAGTTCCTCGGTGAGAACGCCAAGTTCAATAAGGAGGTGATGTACTGCTATGTCGACCAACTGGACTTCTGTGGCAAGGACTTTGTGTCTGCATTGCGCACATTCCTCGAAGGCTTCAGGTTGCCCGGGGAGGCGCAGAAAATTGATCGGCTCATGGAGAAGTTCGCCGCACGCTATCTGGAGTGCAATCAGGGGTGAGGGTCTAACAGAGTCCACCATGAATACACTAAGTCTAAGTTTAACTAGGAAAGCTACTGTGCAGACTTGTATAGTCAGGAAGATACAAAAGAAACAAATAATAACAACAGGACTGTTGTAATGTAATAACATGGTATTATTTATTGTTTGTTTGGGGGTTTTAATAGATTTTTAATAGATTGCTTTATTGACACAGTTTTCTGCCTCCATATCTATCCGGATTTTTCCTGATTTGGTCCACTTGTTAGTGAAGGTTGTTCTCTTTGCACTGACCTTCAGCTGTTTGTTTCCAGGCAGACTCTGTTCGCTAGTGCTGACACGGCCTATGTCCTGGCATACTCCATCATCATGTTAACCACTGATCTGCACAGCCCGCAGGTGAGTTTAGAGCCCTCTTAAAGATGCCAGACCCTGGGATTTAGTTCTAGATCCGTTTCATCTTATCTTTGTCTCATAAACCTGTTTTTTAATTTTTTTATTTCATTGAATGGTGTTATATTTCTGTGCACAGTTTCTAAATATTCCTATTGTTTGCTTAACGAGTGGTTTTTGTTTCACGTCAGGTGAAGAGCAAAATGACAAAAGAACAGTACATTAAGATGAACCGTGGCATTAACGACAGTAAAGATCTGCCTGAGGAGTATCTCTCCTCCATTTATGACGAAATAGCAGGAAAGAAGATCGCCATGAAGGAGAGTAAAGAGTACTCCATCACGCCAAAGTCCAACAAGCAGAGTAAGTGCTTTTTTTTTCAGTGTGAGGAATTTAAATTTTCTTTCACCCAGTGAATTTATTTCATCTTTTTATATATACTTAATAAGCATACGTTGTTGAACTATTATTTGTATTCATTTCATTTGATGATGACCTTCAATAAAGTGCATTTTCTGAGCAGGACACTAATCATATAAGGCTCTGCTTCGCTGGCAGGTGTAGCTAGTGAGAAACAGAGACGGCTGCTGTATAATGTGGAAATGGAGCAGATGGCTAAGACAGCTAAAGCCCTGATGGAAGCTGTGAGCCACGCTCAGGCTCCTTTCTTCAGCGCCACCCACCTGGAGCATGTCCGCCCAATGTTTAAGGTACCAGACCTTTCCCTCTTCCCTCCCCCCCTTTTTTTGTACCATACAGTGTCTGGGGTGGCTAGCCTGTGAGACATGCGTCTAGCTCTGTGTATTATCACAAAGTGAATCGCGGGTTCTAGACGAATTTTAGATTTCTGTTGTGTAGTACTGCTAGATATGATTATTACAACTGGGGCCAGATGGTTATAAAAATTGTGACAGATTTTTTTTAAAGGATTAAACCAATTCTAAACCAATAATATCGGATGGAATGATTGAATTCGGTCAAAAATTACACACACACATTTTATATATTTTATATATATATATATATATATATATATATATATATATATATATATATATATATATATATATATAATATATATAATATATAAAATGTGTGTGTGTAATTTTTGACCGAATTCAATCATTCCATCCGATATTATTGGTTTAGAATTGGTTAGATATATATATATATATATATATATATATATATATATATATATATATATATACACACAATTGTTGTGTGTGTATGTATGTACGTATGTATGTAATATTACACATTTCAGTTTATAATTTTTAAAGACTATTTACGAAACATATTGCTTCTTTAACCAAGAAGGCAGAGACTTTATAATCTTCATATCCAGAACGTTTGACCGACAGTGTAGGATTAGTGCTGCACTACAGGTTATATTTTAGCATAAATGAACTGCAGTCCTTTAACAGTGAAGGGTTTGCAGGGGGGGGAAACATGTCTTTCAGTCTAGGGATAGTGAGAAACAAATCATGTTTGGATGTTACAGTTGGCATGGACGCCCCTGTTAGCAGCATTCAGCGTGGGCCTGCAGGACTGTGATGACCAGGAGGTGGCGTCTCTGTGTCTGGAGGGAATCCGCTGTGCGATCAGGATTGCCTGTATTTTCAGCATGCAGGTGAGTTCAACACACTAATCAGTGCAGTGATTATTTAGATCTCATTGTTTCTACTAGATTTTTCACTCTTATGTATTTTGTGTTTGTGTGTAGCTGGAGCGTGATGCATATATTCAGGCCTTGGCCAGGTTTACACTGCTCACAGCTAGTTCCAGCATTACGGAGATGAAGCAGAAGAACATTGACACCATTAAGACCCTCATCACTGTGGCACACACTGACGGCAACTACTTGGGCAACTCCTGGCATGAGGTTGTCATTGCACTACAGCTCAGCAGTCCAACTGATTAGGCATTAAGCCCTCATTTCACACCTGATCTGATATTTTCTGCTCACTTATGTAGATTCTGCGGTGTATCAGTCAGTTGGAATTAGCTCAGCTGATTGGCACAGGAGTAAAGACACGTTATATCTCCGGTGTAGTTCGAGACCAGGGAGGTGGCATTAAGGGCTTTCCCACTGGCGGAGAGGAGTTCATGCCTCTAGGCTTAGGTAAGCTACTCTGTAAACATGTTTACCGTTCTCAGGGTGCTTTCACACTTATTAGTCCCTTTGCCGAGTCCAAATGTACACTGTGGCTTTGTTTGCAGTTTGGTTTGGTTTAGTGTCACACCTCATATAACTAAACAAACCAAAAATTCAAAAGACATGTGGTCGAGGGGTGTTGTAGCGCTGAAATTGTACTTATGAAATGCTCATTCGATTGTCAGCATTTTGGTGTTGGAAAAAGATGTATGTAGAAATCACAAAATTCATCTGGGCGTGGAGAAAAGAGATGGCTCTTAAAATAAATTGCTAGCTAATTATGTAGATAACTAGTTTAAAACATTTTTGTATATGCACCCATTTATTTTCTCTTTTTTGTTTGTCAGGCCAAATTTCCACAGCACTTCAGGCCTGTCTTTTAACTCATTTTGCTTCTCGTGGTTTGCATCTACAGAAAAATGCGACCTGCAACCCAAAATACACCGCGTGTGCGATTTAAATCAGAATGGGAGTTGAATCACTTTCTTACTGCAATCAAACCAGACCAAAACCACCTCACTCAGACAGTCTCAGACTGGTAGTTTTGGTGTATACCAAAATGTGATTGCTGTGTTCTCCCCTGCCTAAATAACCACACCAAAGAGGAAAACACACCAGGGTTCGATTCAAACAGACTAAATGCTGTTTAAATAAACGCACTGTTGGGGACAGGCCAAACTTCTGAATGGCACGATGTTGTGAACTTTTATAGAAAGGCTTGATAGAGTGAATTGTAATCATTTATAGTTTATTCAACATATTGTTTGTGACTGTATTCTTGACTTATCACAGGCACACTAGTTGGGGGTCCAGATAGACGTCAAATGGCTCACATTCAGGAGTCAGTGGGGGAAACCAGCTCTCAGAGTGTAGTGGTAGCTGTGGACAGGTGAGACTGCTAAAAAGCTGTATATTTAGTTTTGTTGCTTTTTGTGTTTAACTCATTTTCCCATTTTGTCCTCCAGAATATTCACTGGATCCACCAGGCTTGATGGAAATGCAATCGGTATGGGCATATGTATGCGGTTGTCTGAATTGTCACCATTTTTGGCACGCTTCCTGCATCTGTAGTTCCTGTATTTTTATTCTTGGTGCATAGATATTAGGTTTGAGTTCATTCAAGCATGTGTAGCTTTTATATGAGATCTTAACCTCTAACCCTTAACACTCTATATTTAGTTATGTACTTTAATTGACTTAACTATAATATCATTAAAAGAAAAAACACCCTAAAATGCATGTCCATGTTAAAATCACAGTTGATATTAATAGTAAACTTTTTCTCTCCCAGTGGACTTTGTGCGCTGGCTGTGTGCAGTGTCAATGGATGAACTGGCCTCTGCTCACCAGCCGCGCATGTTCAGCCTGCAGAAGATTGTGGAGATCTCCTACTACAACATGAACCGCATCCGACTGCAGTGGTCCCGCATTTGGCAGGTCATAGGAGACCACTTCAACAAGGTCAGCTATGGCTTTGCTTCGAGTGGATTTCTCATTCTCCTCTTTGATTTCTGATGTGCAGAATCTACCGTCGCTCATTTCTGATGCGTCTACATGCTTGTGCTGTTCTTACAGGTGGGCTGCAACCCTAACGAGGACGTGGCCATTTTTGCTGTGGACTCGCTGAGACAGCTTTCCATGAAGTTTTTGGAGAAAGGAGAGTTGGCCAACTTCCGTTTCCAGAAAGACTTCCTTAGGCCGTTTGAGCACATTATGAAGAAGAACAGGTTAGAGAAATGGCACGCTGTGGAAGCAGTAATAATTTGGCCAGCACTGGTTTTACTTACATTTCTCCCTTCTTTTTTTTTCCATGAAGGTCACCGACAATCCGGGACATGGTGATCCGCTGTGTGGCTCAAATGGTGAACTCGCAGGCAGCTAACATCCGCTCAGGCTGGAAGAACATCTTCTCTGTGTTCCACCAGGCAGCATCAGACCACGATGAGACCATAGTTGAACTTGCTTTCCAAACCACAGGACACATCGTCAGTGAGTGTCAGCAACTCCCCATCTGAGAGAGCGGAGCAACGCCAATCTACTCGTTGAACTAGTATTTAGTCAAAGTGGTTTAAACGTTCTTATTGTCTTTCCACTCATTTTCTCCTTAGTGAAAACGTTTCAGCAGCACTTTGCAGCAGCTATTGACTCATTCCAGGATGCGGTGAAGTGTCTTTCTGAGTTTGTGTGCAATGCTGCGTTCCCTGACACTAGCATGGAAGCCATCCGACTCATTCGCCACTGTGCCAAATACGTGTCTGACAGACCGCAGGTGAGCACTCGCACTTTACCATAGTTTGCGAGGGATCTCTTAAAGACCAGATCACTTCCTTCTGCTCTTTCTCGCTGTCATCCTGCACAGGTACTAAGAGAGTACACCAGCGATGACATGAACGTTGCTCCTGGTGATCGGGTGTGGGTGCGCGGCTGGTTCCCCATCCTTTTCGAGCTTTCTTGTATCATCAACCGCTGCAAGCTGGACATCAGGACCAGGTGGGGGCTGACCCAGTATCAAAATCCCTTCAGTCACACTCTTACTGATGTTTCAGGCTGTTTACATTGTTTGCGTTTGTATATGCGTGTCTTTAGAGGCCTGACAGTGATGTTTGAGATTATGAAGAGTTACGGACACACTTTTGAGAAGCACTGGTGGCACGACCTCTTCCGCATCGTCTTCCGAATCTTTGACAACATGAAACTTCCAGAGCAGCAGACTGAGGTGAAGCAAGGGAGAAATTTGCCATTGGCTAGTGGTATTTAAAGGAGTTTTAGAACCACATTTCTATCTATTGCATCTGTGGGGCATATTTGATTACCAAAACACTCACTTATTATGGCTGTCTATTGAGGTCCAAAATGTTGGGGCCTCAATTAATGTTTATGCCAAAAAATAGTTTTGAACAATACTTTTTTTGTGTTTGTTTTTTATTTTTATTTTTGAAGAGTGCTTAAAAAAAAATTATTATTAAGCCAAAGCTATTTGCTCAACATATGTATAATTGATCCTTTTAGACATGTAGAAGAGATTACAGATGTAGAAAAGGGGTGTTTGTGGTCATGCACATACATATTTTTTATTATTATTATTTATTTTTAAATTTGCTACTGCACTGTTTGCAAGCACACGCTAAGTCTCATTTTAGTGAACTACACTTCAAGAGATTTAGATCATGCTGGATGTGTATAAGTAACCGGATGTTGAAAGGGAGTTGAGTTTTCCACCATTTTAACGAAACGTTTGTTTGGAATCGGCTATGTTAACGTCAGACAATTTTAGTCCAGTTTTAACTCCAGTTTTAAATTGGAGTCTAAATTGGAAAATATCAACATTACAGACGCGTAACCTTCGCCTGCACCTGTTTCAGCCTTTGTTTTAAGATTAGCAGCAGGGTTTTTTTTCTCCTACAGCACAGATGTGCTGTGCAGCGATTACATTGCAAGAAAGCCTGAGTGTATTATTATTTTTTTTTTTTTTGCTGCGATGTTAGTGACCTGCTAAATTCTTAAATACTTCTGAGAGCAAATAACCAGGAAGTGTCAGACCATTTCTGCTGTGGTTTTCTCTTCTGCAGAAAACCGAATGGATGACCACTACGTGCAACCATGCACTGTACGCTATTTGTGACGTTTTCACACAATTCTACGAGCCGCTCAGTGAAGTGTTGCTGGTCGATGTTTTTGCTCAGCTGCAGTGGTGCGTCAGACAAGGTAGAGCTTTCAGTTACTCAACCAAACACACTCTACAAACTTTGCTCCACAAAGTCATGCATCACATGGTATGAGACCCACAGTACATTGCTCATTAGTGCTTAGTGGTGGTCATTGCACCAGTGTTGACCAGTACTGACTCATGTAATACAGGGGAAAGGTCAGAGTCTTACCCTTATGTTGTTTTTACACTGTGTTTCAAAAAGCATAAACTTCTTGGCCCTAACAAGAAACAACACAACTTTGTAGTTCTAGTTCATTTTCCATCATTTTGCGAGACAGTTCGAAAACTCACACTAAAAGCTACTACATCAGCAGTCCAAAATAGTGTATTTAAATAAACAGTGTATAAAAGTATTTATATTAAGGTTGTTTTGTCTGACTGTCTGTTTTCGTTCACAAACTGCTCAACTCAAATTCAAATTGAATAACTCAAATTACTGGTGAAAATGTATGTCATGTTATCAGTGCAGTAAAAACTTCTCTGAAGTTGTCCCTCCATAAATTGGTTTTGCGTTGGTTCACGTTAAGAAACACTACAGTGTTGCTTTTGATGACACAAAGGTGCCAAACATAAAACTGAAACCATCGCTGCTGAACTTGTAGCCCGAGAAGTAAAAACAGTTCCGGTTTTCTGGTGCTAAAAGTTCCTGTATTTTGTTCAGCTTTTCCATAAACTTTACTCTGTGTCCTTAGATAACGAGCAGCTAGCACGGTCGGGCACCAACTGTTTGGAAAACTTGGTAATCCAGAACGGAGAGAAGTTCAGTGGGGAAGTTTGGGATATCACCTGCACCTGCATGCTGGAGATCTTCCAGTCCACCAGCCCTCATGCGTATGACACTTCCACACACTACTGTCTGCTTTCAGTGCTTCTTAGCTTAGTGATAAACACTGTAACCTAAATTTATCACAAGTAAACATAAAGAATATTTTATCGAGTTGTCATGTACAGAAATGTCTCAATTTTTAAGTTGAATTTTATTGAAAGTTTAGTTAATACCTGTATTGCCATGAAATTAAGCTGGTATGGCAATAAACTCTAATACAAACAAACAACAGCTTGCCATATGTTATTACATTACCACTTTTTGGTGTAGTCTGGGCAACTAAAACAGTACATTGGCGCTTGCCCATTGTGCTAGCTAATGAATTTGTGATTTGTCCACACCTGCATTAATTAAATATATTTGCTTTTTTTTCTAAACACCTTGAGTTGTCTTATGCTAACAACGGGATCATGAAGCCTGTTTGCAAGGCAACTGTGATTGACCGTATGAAATGCTCTTAATTAAATACACGTGACCTGATGTAATGATTGTCCTCTTAAAAGCTTGCTGACATGGAGACCAGCTGGGCAGGAAGAAGAGGTGGGAGATGGGAAACACATGGTGAGATGACGAACATAAGCAAATATAACACACACACACCATGAAAACGATACTCTGAGATAATCACCAAGCAAATGGCACTCTGATGTTCATATGCCAGTAAAAATCTTATGCCTTCTACCACTAATACACCCTGGTTAGAGGTCATGTTGAGCAAACAATATTTCTGATGAAGAATCCAATGCAAACTGTTTATTTTTTTTAGGATGTGGAAATGGACTCTCAGTCTCAGAGCAGCTTTGAGAGGACGCTGTCAGAGAGAGGACAGAGTCAGATGTCCACTGCCAGTGACGAGGCCTGGAGGGGGAAGCCCCATGCAAGTATGCAGCCCATTCTTCATCATCTCACCTACACCTGCTTCCTGTTCTTTCTGATGTCATAGAAGCATTTGCTTTTTTTTTTCCCCCTTTCCAAATTTGATTAACCACATATTAGCTGTGAGTCACTGTGGACCTCAGTCTATGATCTCAAGTTCATGAATTCTATTTTAGTCATTGTTGTCATACTCAGGCCTCCACCGCGCATTAATTATACTCTGGAAAAAAAGTACTATGACCCATAAACGTTATCAGTGCCGCTTGTTGGCAGAATTTTTCCCCAGCTTAGATGAATCTTTGATGTGATCAAACAGTAATTTGGAGAACATAATACTTAGAGGAAGGGCAGAATTTTTTTTTTTTTTTATCCTCCGTATTTCTACAGTTTTACAAGTGGGGGAAAAAAAAAATATATATATATATATATATATATATAATATAATATATATATATTCACCTTATGACATTTTAACCGTATTAGTATATTAAAGTAGTTGTACATTTGCAATAAAAATTATTCAACCCCCATTGCAAATCAGGTTTATTGTCAGAATTTACAAACTTTCAGCTGTTTGCAACAAACAAATCAAACAAAAGCAATTGAAATGGTTCAACACAACGAATGCTTCAAGTGGCTTCCTCAAATTCAACTGAAAATGCAACTTATAATTACTATAATGACTCCAATTTCAGAATTATTCAACCCCCTGAATAGAAACCCTCACAACAGCACAAATATGCAAAACAGGTGTTGTCTCAAGCACACCTGATTCAACTAATCAAGGGCTTCATGAAATATGAAGCCCTTGATTCAGGTATTTCATGAACACATGAAATACCTGAACTGGCTAGGGGCAGTAAATGCATTAAATACCTGGACGGGGCAGAAAAAGGAAGTTATCAGTGGCTGCAACCAGATTTCTGAGAAGGCAGGGTGTGAAAAACCCTCGAGTGACTGCAAAAGACCTGCAGCAAGACTTGGTGGCAACAGGCACTGAGGTTTCAGTGAGCAGAGTAAGAGGCGTATTAAACGCAGAAGGTTTCCATGCAGAACTCCAAGAAATACACCACTACTGACCCACAAGCACAAGAAAAGTCGGCTAAAAATGATATAAATAAGCCACAGTAGTCTTGGAATTCTGTTCTGTGGAGCGATGAAACAAAGCTGGACCTTTTTGGCACGATGGATCAGCGGTATGTCTGGAGGAAGAAGAATGAAGAAAGAACACTCTGTCCACAGTCAAGCATGGTGGTGCTTCGATGATGCTCTGGGGTTGCTTTGCATCCCCTGGCACTGGAAAACTGCAGCGTGTGGAAGGCAAGATGGATTCATTATAGTATCAGGAAATCCTAGCAGAAAATGTCATGCTGTCTGGGAGGAAGCTGAAGCTTGGGAGTCATTGGACCTTCCAACAGGACAATGATCCCAAGCATACCTCAGATTCCACCAATGCTTAGTTGCAGAGTCCTGCAAAGTCCTGGAAGATTCTACAGGCCCATCACAGTCACCTAACTTGAACCCCATAGAAAATCCCACACAGTAACACACAGGAACACAAAGCCATAGAAGTACTGCAGAAATGAATGTTCCGAAATAAAGGAGGCTAAGAAATCTATTAAGGATTAATATAATAATATTTATAATCAGTGAAATATTCTACAGCATTACTTTAGATGATGTGAAACTGTTCTGTTCTAAGACCCGTGTGCTATGTGTCCCAGGAGTGTCGGACCAGAGGCTGTTTGCAGGGCTCCTCATAAAGTGTGTGGTGCAGCTGGAGCTCATTCAGACCATAGACAACATTGTCTTCTACCCAGCCACCAGCAAGAAGGAGGACGCTGAGAACATGGCTGCCGCTCTGGTATGTCTGTCTGCGTGCCTCATTTTTCATTTCTAAAAATAATTGTTTTTTTATGGGTTAACTTTTGCATGCTTACAAAATGTAGTTTGCATTTTGAGCTGAGGTTATAATGTCATGATAACGTCTTTTTCTGGTGTTCATGTGTCCTCCCCATTCAGAGAGATGGTCTGGAGGAGAGCGAAGAATGCCAGCTACAGGTCGAGTCCGAGCAGGGCATGTATAGGCATCTCTCTCCTCAGCACCTTTTCAAACTGCTCGACTGCCTACTCGAGTCGCACGGCTTTGCTAAAGACTTCAATTCCAACAATGAGCAGAGGACAGCGCTCTGGAGGGCAGGTTGGTCTTCTCCATATATCATGTATACGTATAGGACTATAAGACACAACACTGAGATTTATTTATTTATTTATTTATTTATTTATTTATTCTGGAGAGAGCTGGTTAATTTTAATATAATGAATTTTCCTTAGAATTGAAAAAAAAAAACCCTACCATCCGAGTCTACAATATACTTATACCTTCTTGTACACTCAATGATATGATCTAGCTACAATGGTGTCTGCTCACTTAATTAGAATTTCCTCAATAGTTTATCAAATTATATGTAATTTGAGCTCGCTACTGAGTATTCAAGTAAGCACAATTCAATATATGCAGTTGCTCTCATTAAACTTGCATTGACATAAGATTTTTTTTTTTTTACACCGGTATATACACTTCGTGTTTTGCCATACCACTTAAATTGACTATTATTGTAAGTGATCTCACATCAAGCTGTGAAGAATGTCGTCATCAGCTATTAGTATGTATGTTCCTGGTGTTCTTTGTGATCAGCTATTATGTAATTGCCAATTCTGTTCAAACAAATTACCTGCAGTTTGGATGGTAATGAAGTTTTGCCTGCCTTTGTGTTTCTGCAGGGTTCAAGGGCAAGTCCAAACCCAACCTGCTGAAGCAGGAGACCAGCAGCTTGGCCTGCAGCCTGAGGATACTGTTCCGAATGTACTCGGACAGGCGGCTGCAGGGCGCGTGGCCCGACATCCAGACTCGACTGCTACTGTGAGTTTGGACTCTGGGGGTCCCACAGATGATTTACTCTAGCGAAGTACAGCCATGTGCTTTCATTATAACAGCTCACTAATCTGTCACTGAGAGACAAGTAGCAATTGAAACATCTGGACGTAATAACATGGAAACCCTCTGTAGCCTGCACTTTGTTTTTCAGCTTTTAACAACACGTAATCATACACACCGGTAAAAAATTGCTGTTTTGTAACAGTCATGTTTAATTGTAGTCTTGTAATTTGAAAGTCGCACAGTAAAATATGTTGTAATTTAACTAATTGGTAAAGGAAGAGATTTCGAGACTAGTTAGTGTGCCTTAGTGTTGGCCGTTCAGACAAATTTTGGTAGACGGTTTCAAAAATCAAACCTCTGAAGGCTAGATGGTTAACCATTTCCTCACAGATTCTAAAGAGGTCATTTACGCTAACTAACCACTTCATTAGAAACACCTGTATAACAATTGAAGTCTGTTGTCGGTGCCCAATGTAGCCTCAGATTCCTGTTCTTGGCTGGCAGGAGTGGAGCCTGCTGTGGTCTTTTGCTGTTGTAGCCCATCCACTTCATTGTGCTGTTCGTTCTGAGATGCTTTTCTGCTCACAGCGGTTGTAAAGAGTGGTTATCTCCCCGTCAGCCATACCACAGTCAGTCATCGGGATCACATTTTTTTCCCATTCTGATATATGCTGTAAACATTAACTGAAGCTCTTGTCCTGTATCTGCATGATTTTATGCGTTGTGCTTCCTGTCACATGATTGGCTGATTGGATAACTGCATGAACGTACAGGTGTTCCTAATAACGTGGTCAGTGAGTGCACATTGGAAAAACATACATGAGGTGTCTTACTTTTCATTAGTGTGCTTTAATTTCACCAACGTAAGGCTGGTGTGGTGAAAACCTCTATGTAAATGGTAAAAAAGATTGTTTAGTGACAGCCTCCCATATCTCTGGCATCCATTTTTAATCTTAATGGCAGGAGCTTAGCAGGAGTTTGAGTTTGTATTTTCGTTCAGATTGAGTAAATGTCGTTCTTTTTCTCCTTCCACAGTGTGTGTAGCGATGCCTTGGCCTACTTTATCAGCCTAACCTCAGAGAGCCACCGAGAGGCCTGGACCAGCTTACTGCTGCTCCTACTCACCAGAACACTCAGACTGCCTGATGACAAGGTAATTCCCCTTATATACAGACACACACACACAGTCTCTAAGCTGAAGATAAACACCCACTCAAACAATCTGTCACAGGTTTTCCTGTCATTAGTCAGTTTCAGATGTTCCTGCAGGTCGCTCATGTTGCATATTCAAATTTTCTGTGACTTCTAGTCAGAGAGACTGAATGGTTTTCTTTCACACTGCTGCGTAGGAGAGTGTAATGGTTTTGCTGATGGTGTTATTTCCTGCACAATGACGTCGATTTGAATATTCCCCTTATCCTTCAGGGGTTGTATGGTAAACCTCGCTTGCAGGAAACTCCTAACTGATAAGTCAAACTGTTGGTGTGATGACCTCTGTATGTAAAGGAAGATCCCAGATTTACACTGATAGAATACTGACAGCCCCAGGAGCTTTCCCTGTTTTTTTTTTTTTTGTTTTGTTTTTTTTTAATCCAGATGGCCTTTACCATTTATAAGAGCACTGGAGATAACGTTTGAGGTGATCCACCTTTCTGGAAACACCATGTAATAGGACAATCTCTCAATTTAAGAGTAATAAAGAATATAGTTGGTCACTTTTGATCTTTAATTAATGTCCTTCTAAGATTTTTGATTTTTTTTTTTTCCTTTTACACTTGAATCTGTTTTTTTGTCTATGCAATAACTGTTGTAGTAGGTGTTTGGTGTACTAGTTAAGCCTTCCCTGTATCCCTGTCTTAATGAACACATCCTTTTATCACTCTCCAGTTCAAGCCACATGCCTCCTATTATTACCCCCACCTATGCGAGATGATGCAGTTTGACCTCATCCCTGAGCTGCGTGCCGTCTTGCGTCGCTTCTTCCTCCGCATCGGTTCAGTCTTCCACATCGCCGCCCCTGAGATGGTGCACGTGCGAGCCCCAACCTCATAGGCCTCTGCATGGCTTGCGTGTATTAAAAAAAGACTACAAAAAGAGGAGGAGGCAGGAAAGCTTAAGTGTTGCGTACCCATCCTCTGGTGTGAAGAACCGTGCAGGATCCGCTCGGAGCCGATGCCGAGACCGCTCGCTCTGGGCTCTGTGTGTCTAGAGCCACCCTCCATGTCTGGATCTCATGACCTTTTCACCGCTCAACTCCCCATCAAGAGAGAACAGCACTGTGAGCCAGCAGAGCTTTTCCTTTACACTGACTGTGCAACATTGCAGTTCAGTAAAACCATATCATTTATTCCGGAGCAGAGGGGGCAATATGGCAACAATAATTAATTTATTAACCATATGGTTGTCTATCCTGTTTGTGCTGGGGTTTTTTTTTCTCTTTTTGTTATCAATTATTTTTGTGTTTTCAATAAGTCAACAAACAGCGATGTCCAAACGCACAGAGCTGAAAGAGCATTTGAATATTTCACCATTCACATGTGTAATTCAAAGCAAGGTTATGCCTGTGATGAAAGAGATTTACTAAATCTTCAGTCAGGATTTACAGCAACAGTCACAAGAGTTGGGCACTGCTCGAAATATTCAATAATTCAACTTGTCTATACCTTTCTGATTGGAACTTTAATGGCAAGCAGTGCAAAATACACTCTCTTACTGGGATTTGCATCTTATCATCTTGCATTCATATACCACAGAAGTGAAACATTATTTTTGAAGCTTAGGTGTGTGTCACATAGTACAAATCCTGAATGTGAGATGTTTACCCTTTATCTGATGTGTGTTCATAATAATAATATTATTATTATTATTATTATTATTATTAACAACAATATTAGGGTTTAACGGTAAATGGAATTGACCTAATTGTTGGCCAGGAAAAGTCAAGCTGCTCTCATTTCTTTTTGATTTCATCAAGTATTCTGTCTAAGACATTCCATTCATGCAGTAACACACACACACACACTACACTTCCCTGCGTAAAGTGCAAACAAATCGTTTGGCTGGGAAAATATTTCAAACATGTCCCGTTCCATTTGGCCTGCAATTAAGGAACGGTGTAGGTTATCTTTGTGTTTTTCCTACTTTGTGGAAAGTCCCTGCTTAGTCGACGGATTCAAAGTCTTTCCACTCCCATCATCAGCTGAGCTTTATCCCAATGAGGAGTGTGAACAAGTCAGCTTGCTTCATTATCATGCAGTGTTGCCATACCAACACCAAGCAAACCCACGGATAATTAAAAATAAATAAATAAAAGGTTACACATACTGTATAATGCAGAATTGTTTATACTTGAGTATAACAGTATGGAGCCTCTGTAATAACAGAGCATATGAAGCTTGGGATTCGTTTTTATGCGGATGTATTTAATTCTTTGAAGTGCATTTAAATATTTTCTGAAAGCATTCCTTCCCTTGCAACTATATATGTCTACTTTGCTCCCCTGATGTATGGGGAATATAAATATATACAGTAAGAATGGAAAAATACAAAGTGTAAAGTTTTCATGTAAAATAAAAGATTAAATGCGCTACACATATCGTGGTGTCATCTGCCAAGCACGGGGAATTCTTGATGGAAAATATGCAGTAATTCTCCGTTTACTTCAGGCCATTTCATGCTTACTGTATCTCTGGATTGAATCCTGATAACATTTTAACCACGTACATTAGTCAACTGCATCTTCCCGTGGCCAGACTGAGCTGTGATGCATGTTAACCTTCAAATCGGCTCATTACACTCAAACACCAAGTTCTGGTGTGCGCCGTTTGAAATTTTATGAGTAAGCTATATGCAAAGGTTTTAAAAGTGCCAACATGGTCATCCACAGAGCAGGTGTGTCATGAGAGACTGATGCATTTATACTCGCTACCTCCTGCAGCGGGTTGAGCGAACTTTTTAAATATGTTTCAAATGTATCTTGAGTGCATTAACACTTGAATATTTTATATATATAAGATTGATAATCAAGACCCATTAAATGAGCCATTGTAAATGGGGTGTCATAGAAATTGCAAAAAAATAATTTTTAAATAATTTTTTAAAATTATTATTGTTTTAATCTCAGTAAAATTTACTTGCGTGTTAAATTTGCCAAATGTATCATGTACAGCTGATATGATGGAATGAGTCAGTGGGGCATGCCACTTGATAACCTGCCGCAAAAATACTGTGCCTATTGCGCTTCTTAATAAGTACACTCTTTACTTATTTATTGCTCGAACCGGACTCTTTCCGTTAGCAAATATTTTTATCGTTATATACCGATGTTATATACCCGTCGGTATATATCTTAGTTTTGAAGCTGTGATCTAAGAAACACCAATATCTCTGCCATCGCAGAGGTGAAGTTCCTGGGACAACTTATAAAAAATCACTCCATGTAATACTTCTCTCAATGTAATACACGCATTTCTTATATCATTGACTCCCTTCCATACAGACAGCAATACACTATGACAGCAACACACTATGACATCATAAAATTCTAATTCTAAATTCTTGATGACTCCTACCAGTCAGTTGTTAAGGCTGCATCAGTGTTTCACTGCACAAGAAAGGGAAAACCGCCTGCGTGTCAACACAGACTTTAGGGTCCAGAAAAGCTGAAACGACTCGTGCATTAGACAACACTCGCAGACTCGTCCTCTGAAGGTAAAAAAAGGTTTATAACAGAAAGATGGTTAATACAGGATAGAATAATGAGAGCGCACTGAAGCGCTTGTGCTGAACCACTACTCTCTCTCTCTATCTATCTATCTATCTATATATATATATATATATATATATATATATATATATATATATATATATATATATATATATATATATATATATGAAACGCAGAGCATGACACACTTCTGTGTACTGATAAGAAGCAGTTTGAGGCAGTTCAAACAGGCTTTGTTTCAGGGTCTTAGAAGATGTGCAGACGAACCTTGAACAGAAGAACATGTTTGTGTCTCTGTATAGCAGATAAACATGCTGTACTGATCTAAGTGACATGACATGGCCTTCTTAGGAGTTATCCTCTGATGAGAATGAAACAGAACAAGAACAAAACTATTACAAAGTAAAAATGAATAAGTTCCCTCACAGGGGTTAAGGCCTAAAGAGTTGTAATTCTCTGCACTGAAGAACTTTCCACACAGGTTTGAGAGTAAGATGGGCGCAACGTGTTGGGCGTAACGCCAACATGGGCCTAACTACGCATTCTTTGGGGGGGGTCGTGTCCCCCCCAATGTTGAGGAAATACCAATCTGACCCCCCAATATACAGTACAAAATATTTTCTATATGCCCCCCTTTAATGAACCCTGCCAACGGATCTGTCTTTTCTTCATCTATTCTATTTATTTATGTCTATTCCTTTTTAATATATTTCCGTTTGTTAAGGAAAATAGGTGTGTGCCCCCCCCCCCCTCCAATTGTACACTTGGTTGCGCCCATACTCAACGGAAGTTCGTTGATGTATTTTAGCAACTCAGTCTGTAAGAAATGGAGACAGCAGCCAAACGTAGAAAAGTGCAGTAGAACATACAAGCTTTTTTTTCAGACAGTAAGTAACTAGATACCTAAAGAGTAGGTAACCTTAGCTTAGTATAGAATGCATCATACCATGGCTTGGTTTGTTCTTAAGAACGTCAATTAACTTTTAGTATTTGCATACCCACGAAGTAGGCTAGGCTAACGTCAGGTCCAGTTTTTGACAATGAACGTTACATTCACTTACATATCCTCCCGCCGAGTTCGCTGTGAACCCTCAAGTTGTGACAGACTGTTAGATGCGAGACACCAGTTACACAAACAGAATATTCAGTTTATCAAATTAAATTGATCATGTAAGTCAGTCATTGCTCTTCTGGGAAAATAATGGTACCTGGTCACAATGCAGGCAGCACAGCATTGCTTGGAAGCATCCGTGGGGAAATTGTATTTACAACATGTATAGTGTTTAATTTATTTTCATACGTAGCCATCCTTTCTGAGTTTGTTTAAAAGTCGTGATTGTGTGTTTAAATGTTAGCGTGTGTGGTTTGCCTGCACACATCTTAGCTCGCCTCTACTTGGTGTGGTAGGTTTCATGGTAGGTTATGGAGCAGAGACTACATCTGCCCACAGGACTTCCACAGCACCCTACAATTTCCCCATGCTGTGGGGGATTCTATCACTCAGAAATCACGTGAATTCAAACAGTAACTGTAATCCTAAAACTGTTCTAAATATGCGAATATTCAGTATCAAACTTTGGATGTTTGGGGGGAGCTTGGACCCCCCCATGTCCATACCATGGTTACGCCCTTGTGATGTGTAGTCCAGGGATGCATCTGCAATGTTATTATTTTAATGCGATCATGTGATGATCCCTATCAACTACTATTTTTTTGCAATAATTTTTAGATATGCGGGTTCTAAACTTAACTGATTGGCAGAATTTTAAACTAATGTTTAATCTAGTAACAAGTAACCACTCTCACTAATATGCTTTAACAGGAGATCAAAATCTAAATTAAGGATCTAATAAGATAAATAACAACAAGCATAATTCAAATAATTCATAGCAGGAAGTATAAACAGTATAGAAGATGGATATGATGGGGCCTATTTGCTTAATATTTTAATTATTAGATTATACTAATACCTGTACTATGAAATGGAGCCCTGGCTGGAAAAAAAGAAGGTTTTGATGAACTCTGCTGTGTTTAAAGCTTCGTTAAATAAATGTGGATTAAGTAGAAAATGAACAAAATGCACCACAGAACTTAAACACTATTTTGGGGGTAATAAAGGTTACCAGGTGAGTTCGCTGATTCGGCTGGTTTTATAGTTAAGTACAAAGTTTGAGTCAACTCGTACTCAAATACACACTTGGAGTTCTTGCTAAGGTTTTGTCCTGCAAGAATCTTCCACCTGAACACCGACATTACCTGCCGCAGTATAGTAGTAAGTACAAGAGGGCGGAATGCCCGGGCATGCGCAGACACTGTCGGTCTTGTTATTATTATTTTTTTCCACGCCCGCATTTCGACAAGCACGTTTCGTGCTCTAAGGCGATTGGTCAACTTTAAGGGCGGACCCCTTTGAAGATGAACTATCCGCCAATCTTTGCGCAGGATTTGGGATTTGTCACAATAGGAGTGTGGAAAGAATAAACGCTCCCTCTCAAGCAAGCAGGTTAGGTAGCTAGATATCTAGCGTAGATTTGCTAAGCTGCGGTGCTGATTTCGTATAGCTTGAACAAGAAATGTCGGATTTACAGTCGGGCACTGACTGGAGTCCTGCTCAGTATTTCGATCATGTGGGAAAGCGCGATGTAACGCTCTTAATGATTTGAGTAAGTAGAAGGCGCTGTAGTCCTGATTCGCTGTTCTTTGGTCCTTTATTGTGACTTGTGAACACCGGGCCGATTCTGTAAGCTAACGTCAGTGCTGCTAGCTGGGAGCTGAGTAGGCTGTGGTAGCCCAGGACTGACGTAGTTATCTCCGCTTGGGCTGACCAGGAAAAGGACTATTAGCTGAAAAGCAAATGACTTGGACCTTACGCTTATTCTGTTGTTAACTGCTTTATGTAGGCTTGTGTTTCTGTAGTTACAGGGTATAGCGTTTAAGCACTCTAAGGACAGCGGCTGAACCCGAATGTGTTCAAATAATAATAATAATAATAATAATAATAATAATACTCTCGTTTGGTTATACCAAGTTGCTGCAGTATTGTAGCTAGGCTAGCTAGCTGTCTTGTAATCCTCCTGATATAATTTAAGTTCGTTATTTAGGTTAATAACTATAGCTAAATCATTATTTACGGTCAGCGATTCCCAATTAGCTAACATTAGTTAGGGCAGCTACTTTAAATGACATCTAAAAGACGTCATCCACTGACTGTACAAATCAAATGATGGATCTGTTTATATACAAACAATATAATTTCATTAGACAACTGAAGAAAGTGTTCGGTCCCAAAGCGAAAATATTGCGCTGACGATTTGATCTTAAATAGCTCCCTATAACAGTTAACTCTCTCTATCTATCTATCTTTTATTTATATATATATATATATATATATATATATATATATATATATATATATATATATATATATATATATAACACACACGAAGTGGGCGCTGTACCAGGGCGCTGAAACAGGTTCCTATAGTTACGTAACTATGGCCCCTGCCATATGTGGGCGGGGCCGCTGCGATGCGTGGGAACCAGGGGCGGGGCCTAAAGACATTCCTGTTCATTCTGCCTATTTTCTCGCACTTTACAGTAGATTCGAGACAGCAGCTGTTTACAGTTTGCTACAACAGCTCTTGTACAACCAAACAACCTAGAAGTTAGTCTGTTCAGGCTCGGTGTGAAGACCGCACCGCATTTCCGTATGGGTAAGCAGGGTTGTCTTTAACTTTGTGGTTCAGCAGGTTGTCATGTGTGTTGTTTACGACAGAGATAATGCGCGCTGCTGTACAATGTCCAAAGTGGAAGAGAGCTTGTGTTATTGTTCCGGTTAATTTCTAACCCAGCTTTAGTCCCGACCGCTCGAGTTAGACTTTTTACAGTGTGTTCCAGTTGCTTTCTTTTTAGGATGGTGTTTTGCTCAGTCCTTAAGGGCATGCATTCTTCCTGCGTGAGTCTCGTGTTGATGCGCGTCAACAGACCGTCAGCCCCGCGTATATTCCAGCTCTGTAGCAGCATATCGCTTTCTTTAATCGGTAATACAGCCACGGTGAAGCTTAATCAAATCAATCAGACATGACTGGATTGTTTTGGTGCTGATTTGTGTCAGAAACGTGTTTTTTTTATTTTTTTTATTTAAATGGAGTGTAGTGGTGAGCCTAGCTGCTCTGCTTCACCACGTGTTTGCTGCGTGTCTGAGTTCACGCACAACTGCGCTGTTTTCATTTCTGCCCATTGTTAGGGCTTTTCCATCTGCTTGTGGATTTAAAGCGCAGATCAGATCACGCTTTACTACAGGCTGTTTGTGTCCCCGCTTTTGCCCAATAGTGCGTTTGGTGCGTTATAATTCTCTGTAAAGGAAATGCACGCGCTGTGTTTTTAGTTAGAAACTCTTCACGCGCACTGAACGCGTACTTTTATTTATGTCCAGCTCATGTTTCCTCATGTCCAGTTTGGATGAGCTCCTGATTTTAAGTGGATATTTAACCCCTCCGTCCTCCCCTGCTGGTTAATTTCACTCTGCTCAGGGTTAGTCCAGCCTTCTGAGTATTAGAGAAGGGGAAAGGGTTGTTTTTGTTCTTCATCAGAGCCAGGTGATGAGGAGGACCATCTGCTGCTTTGGACAAGCAAATTAGCTAGTGGGGTTAGAAAAGCAGTGTTTTATTTATTTACCAAAGCTTAGGGGTGAACGATATAACAAGATCAGTGTGATAAATCTGACAATAAGCATTTCTGAGTAACCGTATTGTCAGGTGTCTTTGTAGTCACAATAAGCTTTTCATGAGTATTGCTTTTATCCGTGTATCAGTACTCACTGAAGCAAGTAAATAATTGGAGATTATGATATGTTTGTACCAATTCTTTAATTTCCTAGTCCTTTCCACCATTTAAATAAATTAATAAATTGAACGCTGAACTTCTTGTTTTTCATCACGGCTCAATTTTTTTTTTAAGCAAAGCCTCAAAACAAAATAAAAAACCATGGTAATATCTTCACGTATAACAGTATTAACCCCCTCCCCCACTCCCCTATTCCCCAGCCCTTAATCCTTCTCCTAAACCTACAAATTCTGACTTCCTCCTCCTGTGTCTATGACTAATATTGTGAAAGAGCACTGTCACTAATTATTTAATTAATTTCTTTTGTTTTTCTTTTCATTTCACTGCTGTCTGACCACAGTGTCCGAGCCCTTGCGCCATCCTTGATTGCATCTGTTTACGCCGGATAAGAAGCGGAGGAAAATCGATGATCAGAGGTCAACCTGGTTTAAGATCCGTGATGAGAGAGCCAGAGTCAGCACAAGTCTGAGTAGAGACGCAAGCGTCTGCGTGCTGTTTTTCAGACACCGGTGAGCAAGAGGGAGCGGTATCCAGCGCCAGATAAACGCCGTATTGCTCTCAATTATGTCTTACTACAACAGAGAACTGGTGGTGTACTTCATCAAGTACAAGCTCTCGCAGAGAAACTACCCCTGCAACCATATCGGGCTCACAGAAGATGTGAACGGAACCGAAGGAGGCCAGGCGGAGGAAGCGAGCGCCGAGGGAGCGGCAGAATTGGAAACGCCGACAGCTGTCGTTAACGGCGCCGTAAACGGAACGGGTTCAGCAGGGACTCCTCCGCGATCGCCGACTTTGTCCCCTCAGAGGCAGGTGAACGGCGGCGCGAGTCTGGAGGCAGTAAAGGAGGCGCTGCGTGACTCGGCCAACGAGTTCGAGCTGCGCTACGCTCGCGCCTTTAGTGACCTGTCGTCGCAGTTGCATATCACTCCAGTCACGGTGTACCAGAGCTTTGAGAGCGTGATGGATGAGGTGTTCCGTGACGGTGTCAACTGGGGCCGTATCGTGGGCTTGTTCGCCTTCGGAGGCGCCCTCTGTGTCGAGTGTGTGGAAAAGGAGATGAGTCCGCTGGTGGCACGTATTGCAGAGTGGATGACCGTGTACCTGGACAACCACATCCAGCCCTGGATCCAAGAGCAAGGAGGATGGGTAGGTGAAATGTTTAATCATCAAAAAAAAACTTTCTGATTATATTCCTCACCCTTATACTTTTATCATGCAGTTTAAGTGTGTGGTATTTCGGTATGATATTTTGTACTTAACTGTGAGAAGCTTAATGCTGTTGTTATCTTGTGTGTATTTTTTTTTTTTTTTTTTTTTTTACACTTTGCATTCTTCTGTGCTCAGCACTCCAGATTAGACATCCTGATTGCTTGTTCAAGGGTTTAAAAGAAGGCAAAGTTTGATGTTATTGATCATGCTCTTGTGTAAACCTGTTTTGCATTTGCTTGATTTGCCGCCCTCTTGGGTCTGGATGAGAGCTGTTTGTAGTGTCTGTCCTCTCCTGGGTCTGGGTGGGGACTTTAAATGGCATGTAATGGTGAAGAGGACCGAGATAACGCAATGGTCAGACAGCGGTCAACTGAGCATTGATCATCGCTGCTGCTTTTCAGCTGAATCGAAACGGAACGGGGCAGAGCAGAGGAGAGCAGAGCAGCGAGCATCACGTGTAAGCTACATATGGCGGGTGGTGGGGGACGGTTCCCCTGATGCTCTATTGTTTTCCCTGCTGGTATTCCATTGTTCCGACTGTTGTGTCTTTTTCTTTTTTTTCTCTTTGGTCAACTAGACACTAGATGAAAAGCCTATGTCCCTGTTATTGAGGTCATGTGCAGTGTACTTTGTGGAGATGCGATATAAAAAGCAGTTCTTTCTCTTTGTGGTGAGAACCAGACGACTGGGTGGTCCATTGGGGATATGTTATGGAAGCCCTTGTCTAATAGGAAAGGTCATTTTGAGGCTGTTCTTTGATTGGGCGCTGTTGCATTTATCGTCTTTTCGATTGGTCCACTTGTAATCCTGGCGCTGCTTGAGGCTCGATTGAATTTAACTGCATTTCCGAGGCATCAGATGACATGAAACGCTTCCACACTGACTCGTGTTTCCCTCCTTTTACACAATGTCCTAACTCGAGGCCTCGTAGGACATAGTGTCCGAACCACTCTCAGGAACAATATGTCAACATGCACTGCATAATCTGAACTGGAGTCAAGGCCTAAAAATAAATTTACTCTCAGGTCTAACAAAAAAAAAAACAAAAAACATTTTACATTAATAAATAAATAAATAAATAAAATTGGCACAACAGAATCATGATTTGTTTTGCCAAGACATTCGCCATGCTGAGTGTCATTCTAGTGAGTTACTTTAGTATTGAATGAGCCAAAAATGGCTGAATGAAGTCATCCTGTGGGTTTTTAACAAAGAAATACGTATTTCACTTCTTCTTACACAAAAGGAAGCAGGCATGTGGTTCTGATGTCACTTCCTTTGTGGTAAATAAAAGTAGGTCTGTACGTCTGACAAGAAGGAGACGAGTACGAATATGGTGCATGAACATGCTGAATGTAGGCCAGCTACCCTCAGAGACACACTCACAATGTTCATTATCACACACACGCATACACACACACACACACACACACACAAAAGATAATGGTTCCCTGTTAACACCGGGGCCTCCAGCTAATTGCTGGTTAAATTTGGCTAATGGGTGGAATTGATCAGCTACTCTAGTACTGTACTATATGGTTGAACATGCTGTTAGTGGCAGTTCTAACGCCTCATACAACCAAGCAAAAGAGACCTGTACAGTCGGGTCTATAAGTATTCGGACAGTGACACAGTCTTGGTCGTTTTGCCTCTGTACACCACCATAATGAAAGTGAATTGAAGCAGTCCAGATGTAATTGAAGTGTAGACTTTCAGATTTAATTCAAGGGGTTTAACAGAAATGTTTAGGAATTATAGCCAAGGAGTCCCTCCATTGTCACAGGTTTAAAAAGAATTGGACAAACTAACATAATCATAAATATAAGGATTGTTTTTAATACTTTGATGCAAATCCTTTGCAATGAATGTCTGCCTGAAGTCTGGAACCCATGGACATCACCAAATTCTGAGTTTCCTCCTTTGAGATGCTTTGCCAGGCCTTTACTGTAGCCGTCTTCAGTTGCTGTTTGTTTGTGGGTCTTTCCCTTTTCTTTATGGGACTCTGCCATTGAGGGTTGAGGTCAGGTGACTGACTTGGGCATTTAAAAACATTACATTTCTTTGCCTTAAGAAGCTCTTGAGTTGCCTTCGTGGTATGTTTTGGGTTGTTATCCATCTGTACTGTGAAGCGCTGTCCAATCAGTTCTGCAGAATTTGACTGAATCTGAGGAGAAAATGTAGCTCTGTACACTTCAGAATTCATTGTGCTACTTCTATCAGCACTCACATCTTCAATGAACATCAGTGACGCAGATCCACTGGCAGCCATACATGCCCATGCCATAACACCTCCTCCACCATGTTTGACAGATGAAGTGATATGCTTTGGTTAATGAGCAACTTCCTTTCTTTCTCCGTACTCTTCTCTTCCTATCGTTCTGGTACAAGTTAATCTTGGTTTCATCTGTCCAAAGGACATTGTATCAGAACTGGTCAGGCTCTTTTTAGATGCTTTCTAGCAAAATCTAATCTGGCATTTCTTTTCTTAAGCATTTCCAGTGGTTTGCATCTTGAGATAAACCCTCTGTATTTACATTCATGAAGGTGTCTCTTGATTGTAGACTTTGACAATGATATGCCTACCTCCTCGAGAGTGTTCTTGACTTGGCTAGATGTTGTGAAGGGGTTTTTCTTCACCAAGGAAAGAATTGTGCGATCATCCACTTTAGTTATCTCCAGTGATCTTCGAGGACTTTGTGTTGCTGAGCTCGCCTGTGCATTCCTTCTTTTTAAGAATGTACCAGATTGCTAATTTGACCTAAAATTTTTTGCTCTCTCTCTCTGATAGATCTGTTTTTGTTTTTTCAGCCTAGTTGTCACCACCTTCACTTGCATTGACACTTCTTTTGGACCGCATATTAAGAGTTCCCATGAACAGCTACCAGATGCACATTCAGTGCTTTTATTCAACTCCAGACCTTTTTATCTCCAATATTTCAATCACATCTTGATTACTTAATTTCATATCCATTGTGGTGATGTACGGAGGTAACGTTTCGAAAATGACGGTGCTGAACAAATCGTCACGGACCCGACCGTACATCACTGAAAGGGGAGGATGAGTTCATGTAGTGAAAGCGTAAACAAAGATTCAGTGTTGTGGTAGTGCAGCTCGACCAGAAATTACCCCCTAAAAGCACTGCACACTCTGACATGTAGTCATCTTGAATTTAGGGCTTGACTACTGTAATGACACCAGCTGTAATGACACAACCCAAACCACCCCTGCGCTCTGTCTGACTCTCTTCACGCTTAAGGCGTGGTGATATGGCAGTAATCTAAAAAGAAGATGAAAAAAACTGTGGGGAAAAATTGTCATTTGTTTTGTGCCTGATTAGTTTTTAAGCAAAATGATAACTAATTCATATCTGAGACTAATATCACAATGCATTTAACCCCATAGAAAAGCATATTGTAATATACATTTATATATATTTATGGATATATATTATAGCTCTACAATTATACGTTATTGTATCTATCACCCTGCCTCCTATTCACATTTTCCTTTTTCATTTTGATACAAAAAATGCATTTTGAGCATTCCTGTCTGACACACACACACACACACACACAGCTATGGGGAAGCCGTTGACAGCTGTTGGCTGCAGGTGTGTCTCAGTACCTGAGTATGTCTGTACATCTCGGTGCTTTTTTCTCTCTCTCTCACACTCTCTCTCTCACACACACACACACACACACACACACACACACACACACACACACACACACGGACACCACCATCACAAGCTGGCTCTACTGCTGCAGTGTTGTTGTAATGAATCGCAGCAGTGCCATTGTTCCTCCTTTGAGTTTCAGTGTCCAGTTCTCCATCTCTGTGTCCCTCTGCTCCTGTTTTTGACTCTAGTTAGTTTTATGGGAAAAGTCAACGGAAGTAAAGCGACAGTAAAAAGAGAGCCGCTGATGATGTTGATGGAGAGGTGTGCTAGCAGGCATCGGCACTAATGTTTTGGGGACCTTGTGAACTGTAGTCCTAGCTCTGTGTGTGTGTGTGTGTGTGTGTGTGTGAGAGAGAGAGAGAGAGAGAGAGAGTGAGAGAGTGAGTGTGTGTGAGAGAGTGAGGTGAATTGCTAGGGGGAGGGTTTTTTGAATTAATAATAAGTAAATGTGGCTTGAGTAAATGTCTTTCGTCAGACAGGCCAAGATCGCATAAATCATCTTCATCCCACGAGTGAGTTTGAGAATGATAAATAGAGGCTCGGGGGAGGTTCGGTTAAAGGGGACTCTGAGAGAGAGAGAGAGAGAGAGGAAGACAGGGGAAAGACTGTATGACTATCTGTGGAGGTTTTGTCCTTTATTTCTCCTTCATAGAGCTTCATAGTGTGTGTGTGTGTGTGTGTGTGTGTGTGTGTGTGTGTGTGTGTGGAATGTTGTCCTGTGGCAGTTGCTCTAAAGCTCTCATTAGCACAATGTCCAAACAGGGTTCTTCACCCTAGTGTCACCACACTCATCCCTGCCAGACCACTCACTTCCAAACACACTGCCTGTGTCCTTAATTAAACACACACACACGCACAGACCAAACAGTTACACAGCCGAGCAGAGACACACTCAAGCATACGCTTAAATAAGGGCTGTTTTATTGTCTTTTAATTGCTGTCCCAATAATGAGAAATATATCTCTAATTTCTGTTTAAGCTCTAGTTCTCTTACACTACCCCCCGCCTGTATCAGACGACCAGGGCGTTATGTTAAGGGTGTGGAGATATTTGTAAAAGGACACATACTATGTGGCTCCATCATCACTCCCTGCCTTGAGCTACTGAAATGTACCACTTTCACTTTCTCTCTGTGTCTCTCTAATATCATGTCCTCCTTTTCTTTCTTTCGCTCCTTTTTCTCTCTCTCCATCCCTGTCTCCTTATCTCTCTCTGTCCCTGTCTACACCCCCATCTCTTTTGCTTCTCTCTCTCACTTCTCTCTCACCATCTCTCTCCCCGTCTCTCTCTCTCTCTCTCTCTCTCTCTCTCTCCTTGTCTTTGTGGCTGTCTGTTTCTCTCACGTGGGTAAACGTGTTGCAGATCAGACATGCAACAACACGTGTGCGTCGCCATCATCATAGATCTGCCGTTTTTGTACTTCATCCCTCCATCTCTGCTCCGATTTTCCTCCACAGATCCGCTGTCGCCACGACTCGCCGTATATCTGTATTCTCAGTGTGTTCAATTTGATTTTCTGCGTATGAGAGCAGTACGCGTCGGTGTGAGCCTTTTTAACCACCATTGCTGCTCAAACCTTTACATTTTTTAGGAACATGTTTTTAGTTCATCATTTCGTAGGTCTGCTTTTATTTCTTCTTCTTTTTCATAAACAAGAATGAGAACAATGAAGGGTTAACGTCTGTTTCTTGTTTGCAGCTGTAACTGCAGTGTAACTAACTGACCTTGATGTGGAGTCTTGAAGAATCTGTCAGAAAAATTCAAACAATTCTCCTATAACCCATATAAAAGGCCTCAAATACCATACCATGTCCATAATTTACACAATTGCCACAATAATCACCAAAATAAAGGACAACTAGCTTGTTGCACTAGTCGAAGTTGTTGTGGCCTTGTACATTTGGTGGTTGTTGTTTGTTTGTTAAACAATAGTGGATGCTCATACATTTCCATTAACTGTTCCTTTATTGTGAGTGCTATTATATATTTTCATCTGTAAGTAATAACAAAGTAAAAAGTATGGTAGTATATGCGTGGTCCACACAAAGTCTTTCCGCTTGTAATTTTACACACGACGTCGCTCTTTGCATTTTGTGTATCGTCTTAACACGCTCTAAAAATCAAGCAGAAATCATTAGTGCGTGCATCTGTAGAGACTCGCATCTGTAGAGACTCGGCATCGCCCGGCCAGTCACAAACGTCCTGCCTTAATATCATAAATATGCAGTATATAACATTTTATTCACTGATGAGCAGTTTCTCATGTTTCTCCACATTGCGCGTGGTGATGAGTTTGGATCGTCGAATATCCGCGCTCCTCCCGAGCGTGCGTTTGTGTTTCCTTTCTCTCGTTACGTGTCTGCTTCATAGTGTAGCTGTACGTTAGAGCTTGTGCAGGGGACAACTCGCTCTGTGCACGTGATTGCCTTGAACAAAGACACAGAGGACACGCGTGCATGGGCGCACGCACACGCACACACACACACACACCCCCACACCCACACACCCTGCAGTGGTCCAGGTGAAAAGACGTGAGAGACTGTAAACAGGCAGTAGCAGGAGGTGCAGAGAGCCGAACACACAGCGAGAGGATGATCTAAATGACTGACTGATCTCTCGCTGCCCCCACAGACAGGAGCTTTACACAAAACATCCCATCAGCCCAGCCCACCTTTTATTTAGATCTGCGTTTCCTTTCTCTGAGCGCCCCAACTGTTTGTTATCCTCTCGCAACTTCATCCACTCGCTCTTGAGGTCACAACCCCTCGGCTGTTGAAGGTCGGTTGGGGAAATCAAGGCCAGTGTTTGGGATATGTTTGAGATTTTGTGTCTGTGTGTCATATGTTTGGTGTGTGTGTGTGTGTGTGTGTGTGGACTGACTGAGTGAAAATGGCAGTAAACAGATGGTGAGGTTCAGTGTGCTGCTGCATCGTTACCTGTGTGTGTGTGAGAGAGAGAACGGAGATGGAGAGACTGAGGGAAAGTGGTGAGGATATAAAAAGAGGTTGGGCAGGTTAAACCACTCCTCTGAGGTGGGGGGTGGTGGTGAAGGTGAAGCTGAAGCTGGGCTGGTTGATTTCAGCACGAGCATACAGGGGGGAGGGGGGGTAAACCCAGCATGCGCTAGTTTCTGTCTTGTGGTTTGTGTTTTCTTGTAATACACACCGTCGTAATTGAGAGCTCGACTTTAATTTGTTTCACGAGATTCAATAATAAAGGAAATGAAATGAGGTGTGTTGGTGGGGGGTGGGGGGTGTATAGTTAGCATCTCTCTGGGTGCATTTCACAGATTGCAGTTTGTCACCAGCAAGAAGAGTCACCCCGTGTGTGTGTGTGCGCGCGTGTGTGTGTGCGCGCGTGTGTGTGTGTGCGCGTGTGTGTGTGTGCGCGCGTGTGTGTGTGCGCGCGCGTGTGTGTGCGCGCGTGTGTGTGCGCGTGTGTGTGTGTGTGTGTGTGTGTGTGTGTGTGTGTGCGCGCGCGCGCCTCACGTTGCATCAGAAAAGCGTGTTGTTTTTTTCCTGTATAGTGTACATGCCCAACTGGGTCTGACGCAGCGGATCAGTCCACTGAGCTTCATCAAGACTCTTTGCTATTAATAGTCTGTCTCGTTTTCACAAAACACACACACACACTCGCTGTCATTCTATATATATATGTGTGTGTGTGTGTGTGTGTGTGTGTGTGTGTGTGTGTGTGTTAATCAATCTCATGGAAGAGCGATTTGAGTCTCCCTCCTAATGCACTTACACTGAGAGTAGCCAGCATCATGGGACTCGAGTTGGCCATCAGTAACCGGGAAGAGCGAGCCGGTCAGTGTGTGCTGATGCTGACCTGCTGGGGAAACGCCAGTGTGTCCCAAACCCAAAGATTCCTGGATGGTCTACTGTTTCTGGTAGATTTTCTAAGTGTGCGGATCCGTGGACGCTCCATCCCCCGTACCCCCATACCACCCCCCCACCCCACCCTGCGCTTTGCAAATATTGGCCACAACTCCTTGAGTGAGGGAGGAGGGTTTTGTGAATTCGCCGAATTCAACCTGGAAACATGGCGGACGAGTGTAACGTCAGCATTGTGTCTTTGGTATTAATCAAGTTAATATCTGATTATTGTTGTCCATATGTACTGACTGTCCTGAGCTTGTAGCCATCATGATGGAGGTGAGCTGGCTGGTGAGTGGGAATTGATGAATAAAATGTGGGGGAAAAAAACAAAAGAGATGGCTTACTTATGGTTAAGAATGTGATTTAGTCAAGATTCCATCTGAGCAAAAACTCAGACGTGTGCAAAGACTCGTGGAATGTGTACACAAGCCTTGAGATTGAGGGTGATTATGAATGTGTTATGCGAGTGTACAAGGGCTGAGTCAGAATCCCTGCTCGAACCGGCTTCATCTGGAAATCAGGCCGTCAGCAGTTTTTCTCCTCGGTTTCTTTCGTTTCTTCGCTTCCTTTTTCTCTCTCTCTTTCCAGCTCTTGCTCTCTGCAACCCCATGTCTCTGACCTGCTTGGTCTTTCTCATCCTTCCTCCATTCAGCATTCTCACTCTGGTGCTTTCCTTTTGTCCTCTTCCGTCGCCTCGTCTCCTCCCACCAGCTCCGTTATGTTGCGAATGCCTCCGTCTCCCTCCTCAATGTTCTTTCCGTCGTTGCGCCTCAGGGGCGTCGTTGCGACCCTGCAGGTACCTCTTTCATCTTTTAAAAAATATATATATATATATTTTTTTATTTTTGTCAAAAACTTTGAGGGCATGACCGTTTTTAGCATACATAGGCATTGTCTGTCAGTTTGTATTCATTTCACATTTAACGTTTTGATATTTCACATAAACATACATTTTACATATTAATATTCGCACATTCCATGAAGGTTTGGAAAATTTTCTTTTGAACACAGTGACAGATTAAGTGCAGGAGACGGCATGGGGGGAATTGTTTGTTTCCATATTTCTGTTAACGGTATCCATAACTCAGAGTTGTGTATGATCGTATTTTTCCCCCAC